>NC_034410.1:125100577-125158322 GCF_002078875.1 Numida meleagris
CTTCTGTTCCTCCAAACTGCTGCCAGCCAGGAGGGAAAGGAATGCAGGGAGGCTTTCTTGCTGTGGTGATAACATGGCTGCAGCCTTTTCTGCATTGTCATCTCTTGCCCCAGGGGATGGGAAGGAGGTAGGAGCACAGCAGCTGTCTGTCACCAAGGTACTATGCTACCTGTAGCAAATGTGAATGGGTCAAACCTCATTTTACAACCAGTTCAACTTCTTGCTTCCAGTCACAGGATATTGTTCCAGTGCTGTTCCTGGTCACGTCCCAGTATATCATTTTGAGTGACACTACACTTATTTTCCAGTAGTGGTACAGTGCGTTGACATGAGTAAATCCAGGCCGCATTTAGATTCTTGGCCATAATTTAATCACTAGCAAGCATTTCTGTGGATGAAACTATTCTCTGTAAAGATATCAGATACGGAGACGTCTTGAAAGACTGCTTGGCAGAAGAAATAGCAAAGTGTGCAAGATTCCTTATGTAATGTTACTCGCTTATTATGTTGAGAGACAGCCTTGGACCAGAAAGCAACTTAAGCTGGAGGCCAATTTGGTCTTGGACTTCACTGCTGATCCTTCCATCAAAGATGCCAGCTCAGAGGGTAAATTTTCATTTACGTTTTCTGGCACAGCTCCCTCACCCTTGAGGGACCAGACTGGCATTAGGACTGGAAAAAAATTCCATTACTTCTAATCTTTCTTGAAATTAATCATTTCAGGGTTAGGATGTGAGCACCCACCACCTGATACCTGGGTTATCCAGTTCTCTTGCATAGGAAGACTTTCCTGAGGAGAGCAGGTAAGTGTCCACAGTGGCAACCTGACATGTATACTCAGGAGTAGACATTATTTTGGATCATTGCAGCCACACACGCCCATTTTCAAAAGAGTATGACAATGAGGCACATACCGAGGGAAGGAGAAGGTTTTCAGGCCAAAATGTATTTGTCTGGGGGAATTTAATGAGTCATAGAATCATAGACTGAATCATAGAATGGCTTGGGTTGGAAGGAACCTTAAAGCCCACCCAGTTCAGCACTTCAGCAGTACCAGGGATGGGGCACCCACAGCTTCTCTGGGCAGCCTGTGCCAGTGCCTCACCACCCCCTGAGTAAAAATTTTCTTCCTAACAGCTAATCTAAATCTCTCCTCTTTTGGTTTAAAACCATTCCCCCTTCTCCTATCACTGTTAGACTGTGTAAAAAGTCAGTCTCTCTCCTGCTTGTAAGCTCTCTTCAAGTACTGGAAGGCCTCAATGAGGTCTCCCCAGAGCCTTCTCTTCTCCAAGCTAAACAAGCCCAGCTCCTTCAACCTTTCATCACGAGAGAGGTGCTCCAGCCCTCTGATCATCCCTATGGCCTCCTCTGGGCCTACTCCAACAGCTCCAACCTGGCGTAGTCTTGTGAACTGCCTATAAACGTGACATTTTGATCTCCATGAGGGCATAGCAAACATTGTAAAGTCATTTCTGGAAAAAAAACCCAACCAAAACCAAATCAAAACAAACCTACAAAAACTCCCCAACCTGTTAGCTTCTAAGGCTGTGTATCAAGAAGGTCACACTTTGAAATCAGTTAGAATTACGTGTAACTTCACATAAAAATGGTGTTGCCAGGCGCTGCATGGCTTTCCTGCACCTGCATTCTCTGGCACTCAGGGTGTCTGTCCCTGTGAAGTAGAGCAGAGGGAGGCATGTGGTGATCAAGCAGGTTAATGCAGAGGAACCATCTCATCACAAGGAAAAAATGTTTCCATCTAAAAGATAGAAGAAATAATTAGTAGTAAATGTAATGTAACTGACTTGCCGGGAAGTACCTAAGTGGTGGAACATGAGTAGTAAGGAGCAAGTATCCAGCAGAGAGGGACGGGGGCTGTTGTGGAAAAATCCTTCCTACTTGCTGCCCATTGCATAGCTGCCGTGAGAGACAGACAACATGCAAGGCCATCCTACCTGAGGGAAGTAGGAGTTGAAACCAAAGCAGTGATAATATTACATCACCCTTGCCAAGGCTGGAAAATGTTTTTCAGAGGTGATTCTCCAGCTGAGTTGTGAGCTGGGAATAACTGGCCCATAACCTGTGGGGTTCTGGTGTGAGTATGCATGTGAAGGGGAAGATTGCGGTTTGTGTGATTTTGTATTTTTTTGGGTATGTTAATGGCTAATTAACATTGCATCCCTGCAAATGGATGCAACTTTCTTGTACTCCTTAAATGACTTGTTATTCTAGAAGAAGTGAACTCAAGGAATCCTGTACTCTCTTGCCACAGCATTGCCTTAGTGTGTGACTTTCTTTCAAGATGATGCTATATATCAAAACCAAATGCAGGAGAATCCAGCTGCAGTGCAGCTAAGTGCATGGCAGGAGGGGACCTGAAGAAAAAGTCTGAAGTGTGGATGTGTAACTGTGCGTGGGAAACTGCCAGTGGTGCTGGTGAACCTGGGTCTGCTCTCTCTGGAGTTTCTGATGGGCTTTGGCCTTGCAAGGCTAGGCAGGGACTAGGTTCAGGGCTTGCCCCTCCAGAGCAACCCAAGTGAGAGGCTGTGCCAAAAAATGGGCTCTGGCTACTGGTAGGGCCAGCAATGTGTAATGCCACTGCAAGTTTTCTGAGATTTCTGTATCTGCTTATCTATCTGCTCTGTCTTGCCCGTGATGTTGCCATGAACATCCACATCTGCTTGGATCAGGCTTCTCTGTGTGCCCCTCAGGTTAGTTGAATCTGGGGGGAGCCCTGTAGGAACAGGCTGCCATCTCCTACTTTTTCAGCAACCCAGCCCGAAGGCTACATCTTCAGACACAGAGGAGGGGAATTTAAGGAAGATTATGTGGTCAAATCTGAATCTACCTGTTGTATGGCTTCTCTGTCCTCTAACTTTGATCAGTACCAGGGGGTCCATCCCTGTTCTGTGGCATCTAGAAATAGATGCTCTCTTGCTTTGTCTTTTACATAATCAGTCAGCTCTTCTTCTTGCCAAAGCTTCCTCTTGCCTTGATAGGATAGTAAAAATTTTCCTGTTGCTAATTTCCATGGACTAGATCAAACCAGCTGCTGTGTTTTTGGTCCAAACATTCAGTATTGCTTTACATAAAGGGTTCTGGATCTTGTTTTAAATGTTTTGTAGTTCTAAGTAGGCATTGTGATATTTTGCAGTTTTTTGGTAAGCATCATGCACATGATAAAATTAGCAGTTTGAGTTCTAGTTGCAGAGCCCTCAGCAGAACAGATTCAGACATTTCTTCCTCGAGCCCCAGGATGCTGCATCTTGGAGGGACTTGGAGGTGACACTTAACAGGGTTGGCATTCTCATATTTCAGGTTCCAGATACATGCCTTTGTTTTACTGCATAATATGTACCTTGTTTCTGGTACCAGAATGCCAATCAGTGAAAATACATGTTAGACGTAGTCATGTGGTATGTGAATGCTGTTTGCATGTGTGACTTTGTACATGTACGGTCTTTTACAGTTAAAATGACTTTTAGTAATGTCAGTGCTCAATAGGTACTAAAAAGAGACCTTTATCTCTGTAACTCAGTATTGATGTTTTCATTTGGACTTGAAATAAACAGTTTTATTCCAGTTCAGTTAGTGAACAATGTCGTTTTCAAAAGGGGGAAGGATTAAAGGTGAAGTCACTGAAACTAAAAGCTACAACCCCACCAATTTCAGTGGTGTCAGGATTTCATACTAACGGTGAAAATCCAGTCCATCTCATTGAAGTATCATTTCTTGCTTGAGGACGCTAACTGGTAGCTTTTCTTCCAAGCTGTGTCTCCCAGCAGAGGGCATTGCAGGGTGACATTACAGTTTTTAGAACAAGCTGGCAGAAGGTAAAGTCAATTTCAAGGAGTTGTTTGACTGGTCTAGAATTTATTTTAATTAGCTCCACTGGGAGAGCAGATTATCAGTCACTTAAAAGATGCTGCTCGTGAACTCTGTAGTTGGAAGATAAAAGTAATGTTTCCTTGCAATCTAAAAAGACTCTAATGCCAGAAAGAGAAAACTAATGCCAGAAAGCATTTACTCTTCAGAATCTCTACCACACTATTTATTTTCTTCTCTTAAATGACACCATAGACTGAATTGCAAGGCTTGTTTCAATCTGAGACCCTCCTGATGTTCTGTAAAAAATAATAAACTCTTCCCTTTAAAAGCGAAATGCAGAATTCAAGTAAAAATGATGTGAGTATTAAGGAGAACAGGGGAACTTCATTATTCATGGTGGATGTAGTGAATGGCAAAGATAATTTCAAAAAGTAGACATGGGAAAAAAAGATTTAAAAAAAGACAGAGGTATGCTCATACCCACGGGCAATGTGTAGCCTTCAGCGCCGGCTTTCTGCCTTTTCTGCCAGCTCTGCCCCAGGCTCTGCATCTCCCCACATTACATTGCTGGAGCGCATCCAGAGGGAAGACAGGGATGTAGCTGCTCCACAGAGCAGATGAAGTGTGGCCTGAACCTGTTCAACAGCCTGGCCTGTCCTTTCTGGAGGCAGTGTTCAGGCTGACTCCACAACGCGAGCATCCTGTTACGCCTTTGTCCATCGGCAGCTTTTAGTCTGGCTTATTGTGTGGCCCTCCAGCAATCTGAGTGGACACAGTGGAAGACGGGAGTGAAGGGTTGAGGGGAGAAGGAAAGGCTGAAAGGTGTGTGGAGGTACAGTACTTTCTCTTGTCTAGCAGTTGTTCTTTGGCAGGTCACAAGGAAGCTTCAGTGTGTGCAGACGTTACTCTGTCAGTGTAGTTTTACAGGTGGGAAAACTGAGGCATGCAGGAGAGTGCCCGGAGCCTTCAGGTGAAATTACCCCCAAAAGTACTAAGACCACTCTGATCGTTTCTGCTGCTGAAGTCTTAGCTTAGTACATTGTGTGTTATACTTGGCTGTATAATACCTATGTGCTGCAGTGAGGAGCACTTGAAAAGTTAAAACAAAATGCAGGTGGGCAAATTCTCATACCTTGGTTTTTGATAGTGTTCTCACCAAAGATACTTAATGGCATTAAAAACAAGCGGACTTGAGCAGAGCAAACGTCCCAAATCTGAATTTCAGTGAACGATACTGAGGGAGTGGTTGAGGTATTTTATAAATACTCTAAAAACACCTAATAGGCATTCTGCTCTGGGGGACTTGAAAGAACTGTAACCTTTCCTACAGTTTAACAACACCTATCTCCATAAAACTAACTTAAGAGAAATTCCCTGCATTCCCACACTAAATACTTAGCAGTCTTTTCGAACTTATGATATGGCAATAAATATAGCTTATAAACATAAAATTAAGGTTATGTGGACTTGTAACTTTTTATTTTATGCTAGCTCTGTGGCCCACTAGCAAATTCTACAGGGTTTACTGTCCTGAAGTCTGCAATGAATTACATGAGTAAAGCAAGAGGAAACAAAACACAAAATAGAAAGCAGCCCTCACTCTTTAAACAGACATATTGGGTGTTTAAGGGGAGAAGAAGGGCAAACAATGGGAATGGGAATCCACCATGAAATTCACAACTTTTCATGCTCTACAATTTCAGTTTCTTTTAACATAGATCTTTGTTCTGTACGCAACTTGCTAGCCTACATGGTTGTCATTGCACTCATGGGGTGCTTAATGGCTACAGAACGACTGAAGAAAAGGTGATATATCTTGCATGCAATGAGTAGTGTTTCCTTGGAAAGCTTCTGATGAAGTTCTGGCAACCTGTTCCATGTGAAGCCCCCAAATTTTTCAAAATGTAGATGACCTTTACTGTGATGTAACTACTACAAGTTGTTTTCTGTGTGGCTATGTCCTTAGAAATTGCATGACAGTGTGCAAAGTTAGAGATCTCCAGGCTTCTCCAGAAAATGTGAGCTGCTTTTATTTTGTGGTTTTACAGCACATAGAAGACCTTTGGTTTTCCAGTAATGTAACTGTGAACTAAAGTATAATATTCTGCTTTTTTCAGTAGTGAGTGTAGAGTCAAGTTCCCTCAGCTTTTAGTTTTCTGAACAGTAACTCTTGAAAGACTTTTGCTTTTAAGAAAACAGGTGAGTAGAATTTTCTGGAAATCAGCCCTTTCTAGGGTAAATCTATGACCACCTTCCAGTATATCATCTGTGATCTTCTGACTGTAGTTCTGCAGTCTTGAAAACTTCGAAAGCTACCTGCCACCTAAAGGACAGCCTTGCTGAACACGAAAGCCCAGTGTCCTGAAATCTCTGTCTGGCTTCTGCAGTGATTACAAGCATTTGGACAGCTTGGAAATTGGACGCATCCGTACTGACTCAGGCCCTTAGCTAAAAGAAATATAGCCACAGCAGGAGAGGGCTAAGGAAGGGAGCGATTCGTTTAGTTTTCCAATAGTATTGCAAAAACATGGCCATCGTAATTTAAAAGTCTTTGGAACAGTCTTCTTCATTTCCTCCTATCCCACTCCCTCCACTTTCTGTCTTGGTCTGGCTTTTGTTCGCTTCACACAGCCTGCCAGACCAACCCGAGCCTGCCTGAACCCAACTAGTTGGTCCCTGACGTAATCCTGAACGGTGACCTGAGAGGCCGACCTCAAGATTTGCTGGGCGGAAAAGGACCCACTTGGTTTTAAAGTGCTGGCTCTGTTTTGCGAGGAGCTGGCAAAGTATGTTTTTCTTTTTACTTTTATAGCTTGTTCCAAAGTCCATGGAGGATACACAGCTGGCTGGCAATACCACAGCTAATTCCATGGCTACAGAGTCTTAAAAAGCCTCTGGTGATGATGCTTGAAGGCAATGCACAGGAGTAGTGCACACTATGTAATATGTATGCTGCCTACAGACCTGCATGCTCTCCTCAAATGCATAACATTTGTGAGGTGTTTCATTAATCTGTAGTGGAAATAAAGCACACACTTCTATAGATAGCAAGGTCTAGGTGCTCCTGATCTATGTCAGTTTTCATTCTACCTCACTGCTTCTTGCTCTCACTGTCTAATGCCATCTAAAGTGAGTGACACCTTCCAAACCTGTTTTACATTTTGGTACTTGCTTGTGTCCAGGCAAGTGCAAGCTGTTGTTTTAGAACTCTTTGAATGAGCATTCTGTTTCTAACTCATCTTTTTCTCTTATTTGGTTGTTTACTGATGATAGTTTTGTTTTCTCTAGAACATATATTTTTAAGGATTTCCTTCTCTTTTCTTGACTTCTGTGGGTTTGCCAGTAGTCTGAAAAAGACTGCAAAACAAAAAGAGCAGACATTTACTATAATATCATCTAAATTATGACCTAGAAAAGCAGCATGCAGAGGAATAAACAGTAATAATCCTTACAGAACTTATCTCATTTTATCTCTTCTGAGTAAAAAGAATTGCAGACATAATACATGGCTCTGTGGGATAGCTCTACGAAACACAGAAACTCAACACACCTCCCGAACACTGGCTGGTAGCTGGGCTGAAGTAGTATGTATTTTCCTGTTGTTGGGTAAAGTCACCCACCCAGTCTTTACATAGGCACTGCCTGTGAACACCGACATGAATTACATTACTGTAAGCACGACAGAGCTCGTCACCTTCATTCTACTAAATGTCACTGTTTCTCAATAACATTAAGAAATCATGACATCCACAGTGGAAGGTCACATTCCAGTGACCTACTGCAAGTAGTACATAGTTCTAATTCCATCCCACCCCCCCACCCCCCATATTTTCTTAGTTGCCAACAGTTCTACTGCTAAAGAGTCTCCAGAGTCCTAACAGTGTTGTCCCACTTGGCTTCCAAGCCAGCTGGGGATCTAGTCCTAGGTCTCCAAACTGACTGAATCTTCTAGATCTTCTCACAGCTAGGACTCAGGGACAACATCAATATGTCCTGACGAGGATGCAACAGAGCCTCTGCTCTTTCAGAAGAAGGTTGTGACTACATCTTCTTTCACACCACACCCCTCAAAGCCTAGAGATTAATGCCTTTACCAAGGATGTGGAAAATCCAGATCCAGTTCCGTTCTCTGGTTGAAAAAGTCCAGAACTATTTTCCTCACCCATTTCAGGAAAAGTCTTTATCTTCTCTCATTTGGAGAGGTGTTCTCAGTTCCTGTGGTATAGAATAGAAACCAAGACTTAATAGCTACCATTTAATGTTCCTGAGTTGTTAGCTTTTTGGTGGTTTTAGGGACACTCTTGTCCAGGAGCGTTATGAGTGATTTTTCATTTCACACTGAATAATTAAAGGAGGCCTTTAATGTATGCCTTGGACCACAGGCTGGGACTTGAGTTCTGCTCCTCCTCAGTAAGTGTCCCAGGAGGATCTGCAGCCATGCTTGTATGGTTTTGGCTGGAGAGCCTGGAGGGATGTTTTGTGGTTAGGACAGGAAGTATGAACTATTTAGCAGAGGGAAGAACTGCTGAAGTGCTCTACCCAGTAGGCTGCTGTATAAAACAGTGGTGGTAGGATCTCTGTTTACCAGCTTTTTAAAGACAAGAATGATCTGTAGCAGGCTTCTGAAAGACAGAGTTTCAGGTGATGCTCTGGGGCTCTTGATCTGAAGAATGACGGGGTGCTCTGCAGTACAAAGCAAGGAGCTTCAGCTTTGGGGGGAAAAAGAGGCTGCTTTTGCTGCCATGTTTCAAGTTAGTTAGCTCTAGACATATGTCTCCTCAGGGCTGGGAGTGTTGGGATCCCTTCCTGGAATTTCTGCCTCAAAACTGCACACAGGGAAAGCCTACCTGAAGAGGGGTTTTGTGGCTTTCAGTATCCAACTGCAAAGTCAACTATTTTAGTGAATCTTGCTTGCCTAATGCCAGAATTCAGATGTGCAGTTGATGGTGTCTATCTCAATGGGCTGGGATTCATGGATCACTTTTCTTTATAACATTGAAATGGAAGATGCATCTGAGAGAAGCTCCAGCTCCATAGTATTTGTATTTGTAGACAATCCAAATAGTAACTGTTGGTTACCTGCAAGGCATATCCATCTACTCATTCTGTTCATACTGCTGAAATCAACCTGAAACAGGCATACATCTTCACTCAGGCTTCTGTAAGTCCTCCCCAGCATAGGCTTGGCACAGTGCATGGTAGGAATGTAGAACAGAATTGGCAAAGAGATAAATAAATACAACATTGTCCAAGACCAAGGAAATGAATGACATGAGTTCATTCTTTTTAGCTACCTTCACATTTTTAGCTTCAACTTTTCCACGTAGATCAAGGATTTTAATGATGAACAATGATCTTTCAGTCAGTGCTTTGGCAAATGCTGGGCAGAGCCACTGAAGCAAGAGATAGTGAGTAAATCTCACTTCCTTCCAGGAAGGAAAACAGCTTACCTCAAGAGATATTAATTTTATATAGGTAAAATATTCTGGGTTGGGCAGGCAGAAGGAGTTAAAAGAGTGGTGTCCTTTTAAGTGTTTTCCATACAGTTAAAATGCTCCTAGGATATGTATGTATCTGTGGTCTGGATTTTGACTTTGTGTCTTTTTTCTTCCTCACCAGTTTCTTTCATCTTCCTTTTCCCAAGTACATTACTGGCTGCCAGTACTGAAATGCTCCTCTTTTTGTGTCCTCTGCCACCCTGCCAGACAGACAGTGGCCTGAATTTGAGGCCTGGTCAGGCACACATATACCTACTCACTGCCCCAAGCCTGCCCTGTGCCCTAAGGCTCTGTACCTTCATAGTCAGAGGCTCCTGGCACGCTGAGCACTTGTTCCCTTCTCATGCACACCAGCCATTCAAGCCACCTTTATCTTCACCCACTCTGGCACCTGTTTAGGACACTTCCTGGTGTCCACCTCATAGCCTTGTATCCTCAGTGTGTCAGCTCCCTGCCTTCAGGCCTGGCAATACTTTGGGACTCTTCCGGGATAAAGAGAGTCAAAGACTTGTTTCTACAGATGAAATATAGCTAGTGGAGGATGAGGGGCAGAAAATAAGGAGAAGCTGCTGTACTTGCATGCAGGAACAGGGTGAGAATGAGGGTGGCTGAGATGGGCATATGTTTCAAAGCAGGGAAAGAGAATAGGGCTTGGATGGTATTTGATGTCTGCATCACAGGCTTCATTTATCCTAAATGAACAAGAAAAATTTCCTCCATGAGAAAAATTGGGAGAATTTGCTGCTTGTTGGACAGCAAAGCATGAGCAGTTGTCTATGCCTGTCACCCAAGCACCAAACTCCTGTATGATTCTGAAGACAGGCTATTAGTTTTAGTATAGTTCTAAATTTGCTTCTGTTATTTGTTCGTATCACTGTCTGTGCTATAACTAATATGGGAAAACCACGAGTAGCTAATGAAAGCTGAGATGCAAAAGTGAAGTTGCTTGATGAAGATAAAATTGAGTTTCATATATTCATGCATTTTATAATCGTTATGATGATTTGTGATTGTTTTCCAGGCAAGAAATGTCAGTATCTGAAAACTGCACCTGCAGCAAAGCTGTATTTTCTGTATAGCTTTAAAGGAAAATGTGAATCGTAGATTATTACAGGTTTATTTCTTGATAAGTCATGGGTTTTCCATTATTACAATTCCTTTAGGACAACACTGGAGTCATGAGTTCATATTCTCTGGGGTGCCTGCATGTAGTTTACATGCAGTTTATGGAAAGAAGATAAGTACTTGAGAAGACTGAATTCTACAGTCACTGAAAACTGGAGGGTGAGAAAATTTTACAGCTAGATCTCATGGTCCAGGTTAAATCTTAATCACACTGGTATAAACCCAGACTAACTCCTCAGGGAGCTCTGTAGGGTCCTGACCACGCTGTTGCTGAATTAATCAGCTCCTGCCTAGCATGCTCCAAGGCACTTTGGTGTAATTATCTTTGGTGGATGTATACAAGTCCAGGCAAGTTCACAGGCAAGATCCCAACTGTCTTATGTACTGCTGCATTCCAGTGCCCTGCTGGGGTTCCCGGTAACCAGAGGCATATCACAAAGCTATAGTATTACTCTAGAAAATTTCAGACCTAAGAGAAAAATGTAACTAATGAAAATATTACAGAAATGTGATTCTAAGATTAACAGGTGTCATTAGTTGGGTTGCCAGCTCTGTCTAGATAGTGCTATGGTGACATTTGAGATTGAATAGAATATCGCTAAAGACATCATAGGAACCAGCGCATATCATAGGTTGTGTTATCCCCTTTGCATGCATATATTCAGGGAAGACTGTACCACATAGGAAAATTAGTGAGCCTAACACATTCAACATTATGGCTATCCCTGGCATGTTTTCTGTAGTTAGTTTAAGATCGTGTTCCATGGACTTACAGTACTTTCTTTGATTTGTTGCCAATATTTACTTAAGCAAATCGAAGAGCTCATGTTATACTAGGGTAAAAAGAGTGATAAATTGCAAAAATGCAGTAAATGTTAAAACTAACATAATTTTTCAACAGAAATCTGAAGAACTTATTGTCATGACTGATAACTTTAACAGATTGAAAGGGAAACACATGAACGCATAACAGTCAATAAGTGAGAACTTCTGATAGATGAGTGATGGAGGTTAAGATATCTGCAGCACCTTGAAGAGATTTTGGCAAAGTAGTTTTATTGGGTTCACTGAATCACAGTTCACTGGTGTTCTAAACAAAAGCTTTGAATTGTAGAAAAAGCTTACCAATTATGCTGTTCAAATGTGAGAACTGAGAGGCTGAAATTGGCCTACAAAAAGTACCTGCAGCCCCAGTATTGACTTCAGGATGGAGTTTGGCCCACTGTAGTTATTTTAGCCTCTGTTGTTGAAAAAAAATTATTACTTTCATTTGTGCATGTGTGGTGAAAACTTTCAGGAACTGCATTTTCAGTACCCTGAGGCACATAACAGAGGTGATACAGGCTAAAACTAAAAGCCTAACTGGGACACTAATTTTACTGCAAGTCAAATCTAGGCTTACATATAAGTCTTGTACTTTCTGGGAATCTCTTAAATGCAAAAAAAGGGAATTATACCTGACAGATTATTATCTGAACTTACGAAAATCAAAATACTTTCAAAGAGATTTAATGGGATCTATTCTGTCTGCTTGTTTATGCTTGTGGGCACTACTGGAAATCTGAAGAAACATATGTTACTTAGCACTCATTAAAGCCAAGTGAAGGTTATACAAACTTATTTAGAAATGTTTGTTTCAAAAAAGAAAAGAAAAGGAGCAGACTGAATTGCAGAACTATTGGAGTCTGGCGTCCCACTGCCTTGTTACTTCTAGGTGGGATCTTAAATATTTGACCAAAGCGGTCAGTCCAATTGGATGTTTTTCTCAGATCTCTTAATGGTTTCTGTTAAAATGTGGTTACCTAATTATTTATACCGAAAGACCATTTGCAGAAAATTGGCCTCTTCATGGACACTTATTAAATATTTGTACAGAATTTTATACAAAAATGTGTTGTGAACGGAGGCGATAGTAAGAGCGAGCACTATGAAATCTCTTTGAGTTTGCTCATGTACATAGACCTTCCAGTGCTGTAAGGATCAGGTAATACTGTCACCCCGTGGGGTATGTAATACCAAATACAATCCTTGAATAGTAAATAGCATATAACAAATAGCAAAAGAAAGAACTGAAGTGAATCACTTGAGAACAATCTAAACAGCTGAAATATGTTCACTGACACAGTTATTTGAACAATTGTGAATAACAACCAGATGAATTAAAGTCAAGGTTTGTCCATAATAATTCACAACGGGAACAAAAGCCTTAATCCACTAAATAAAACATTTGCTATGAAAAGCTTGCCCAGCTCTAGTTCATTTATTGTAAAATGAGATTGGCTTAAGATATGCTTTATTATCTAACTCAGATAAAGATACAAGGAAATGCTGCCTGAGGATTTCATTATAGGAACTATGGACTATGGTATCTGAGAGTGGTCAAGAGGTGAAATGAAGGTATTTTACAATTTTTTATGACTTTAGTGTAATAAGAAGAGAATGTAACCAGTGAACTCGAGGGAGGAGGCAAGCAGAGGAAAGTCAACATAAAACTTGAGTGCAAAAAGATAAACCATCTTTTGGCAAGCTTGTTTTGACTTTTTAAGCTGGAAGGGAGAGCTGCTATGGACAGTCCCTACCTTCCACCATTATGCAGTGACTTCCACTCTATTCTCTATTGGTAACCCTCTGTGTCAGTGAACACATCCATAAATATAAATTGGCCCTGGAACGTCACGAGACACCACCAGATTCAGGCCAGTGAAGTTCCTCAGAGCAACTCCCTGCTTCGACAGAATGCTGGCCAATTCCCCCTCCTGTAGACAAATACACGTGGCTTTTACTGTGATAACTTCCTCAAGGTTATATTGACCTTAACTTATGAATCAAGCGGATAATATCCTGGTGGGGGGGGAGGATTTTGGGAGGGTGGATGATGAAAATCCTTTCTCAGGTTCCCTGAGAGACCACGAAGAAGAATGTTCACACACACACACAAGTAAGAATGTGCATTTGGAAGGAGTATTTGTTTCCAGGTGTGGTACTTTCTGATGGGTACAGGAAGACTTGAAGAGTGTTAGAGTCACTGCAACTTGCATGAGAATCCACACGAATAAATCACAGTGCATCCTCTGCTGAGCAGGACTTCATGGTTTTCAGTTCATACACACACAGCAGTTCTGTGGACTTTAGGGAAGGATCATTGGTTTGTCTTGAAAACTGCAGTCCAATTAAATTGGAGCTTTATTAATTCATAGTCATATAAATTTTATGCATCTTTCCCAATTTTTTGACACATCTGTGAAGCAGCCCCTGAATGGTGCCAGGGGTCCCAGGTGCTTAGGTAGGTTACTAATTGTTCCTAGTGATGGGCAGTTGCTCACTAGTAACAGCTGATGTAAATCTTCATGAACATAGACAGGTTTCCCTTTTTAGAGTGAGAGCTTTCAGAAGAGGATGGAATCTTGTGGAACAAGGATTTCTGAGGATTTCTTTTATGAATTCCTCCCCAGTTGGTTTTCAAGGGGTTCCTGAGTTTCCCCCAGTGATAGAGGAGGAGGTCTGTGCACAGGTCTTCATTCACAGGGAAGTACATGAAGTTCTAGAGTTAGTGGAAGAAGTTTTTTTGCTATAAGAGAATTGTTTTTCCTTTTCCCTTGATTTTGTTGGTAAGTTGAGCATTGGCTTTTTCAGTTCCCCCCTTACTGTCCAAACTGATTAATGCTTGTATTGTTTGTTTGCAGCTTGCCAGTTAAAGGCTGACAATGACACAGATGAGTGCAAATTACAGGAATGATGTGTCTTGTCTGTTTCAGATTTCAGATTGCCTCTTCTCTCTTATCACATGTTGAAGACACTGGCAGGAATTGACTTCATGGCTCTGAGGACCAGAGAAATGTGGGGAGGAAACAGGTTGGTAAACTGAAAAAGAACTGAAACCTAGTCCCCAAGCAGTCCTCTGAAAAATTCAAAGCAAAGCACAAATTCAATAGCACTGCAACTGTTCTGTTGCCGTTCACAGGTGGGAGTTGAGGAATTAAGGAAACCTTAGAAAACTGAGGTCATGTCTGCTGTACCTAGACATTAGAGATCCTGTGGTGCTCTACATACTAGGGAAGGCTTTATCCTTATGTCCTGACCAAAACGTAACCTTTTTCCCAGAGCAAAGCATACCATACTCGAATTAGAGGCTCTTCCCCATGCTGCAAGTGTCTACGTGGCACGTATGCAGCTTGTGCCACTTGTGTCCTTGTGTAAATACACGTGTAAGTGTGCACTTTATGGCTTTGCACATAAATTCAAGATTCCTGTGTTTGTACAGAGTGTGAACAGGCTTATGGCTATGCCTTTAGCAGTATTTTGGAGTTGTTTTTTATATTGGGATTGGATGGACAAACATTTTCATATATGGGAGTATTTGACTTTATAAGAACTGTATGCAGTATCGGTAGCGTTTACCAATATTAAATTCAAGATTGGAACTTTATTTGGATGAGGAAAAGAATTTGCATGTATACTGTTAAATCTGCAAGAATATTTGGGGAGCATAGCTTGGATTTATCATTAGTGTTTCCAAGTTCTGTGCTAATAGGTTAGAATTTGTCTTTCCTATTTCCTAATTTAAAACAATCTCAACACAATTTTATTTCATCTTTTAAAGCGCTTTAACTCTAGGGATCAAAATAACTTGGACTTCTATGCTATGTTATACCAGAGAGTAGTTCTTGTTGCAGTGTAGCATAGACTTTGAATAGTTGCTATTTCAACAGAAAAATAAAAACCTTCCACTTAATGTGTAATTAATAGTTTGGCATTTCCCGAAGGCTTTACCCAGGACCCTTTCAGTTTCTGTTTTGTATTACTGAACTCCCTTGCTAAATATTTCCAGATCACATAGATTTAGATAAGACATGTTCCAGAACTTATAAAATCTTTTATTTTGACTTTTACAGTATTTATTAGTGTAATGAAAATAATACTTTGACAAGTCCCAAAATAAATGGTAATATTCACCCCTGGATAGTTAAGTGAAATGTTCAGTGGCTGTAGTCCGTGGTTATTTAATCATGCTTGTATGGGAGGCATAAAAACTATGACAAAAATTCTGGTCTGGATCCCTTAAAAAGCCCCTGACCCTTTCCTTTGACCAAGGCCCCGATCCTGTAGCTTGAGTAACTTAGGACGACATTGGCAGACGTGAGAAATGCCACTGAAATCCAGGGAGCTCTCCTTGGAAGTAATTCTCCACAGGAAGGCTGTGGGACTGGGACCTAGCCAAATGATAAGATTATTTGGAGCACCTTTGTGACATTCTCTGGGACCTCTGCTTTCCATTCATGTTAAAAAAAAAAAAAAAGTGTAAAAGCAATTTGGTGATAAATTACATTTACTATGAGCTTCAGCATTCCTAGAGATAAAGGATTTTATCCGCATTCACCGATAGGTATGAACTTTTTAAGGCCACTTTTGTTCTTAAAACGATATAAACTATTTCTGAGGAGCATAGGAATAATCATTTCTGTGTAACAGATTGTGTGACTAAGGCCTGTAAAATCTTAAAGGCAACATTTGTTGTCTTTGTTAAGCTTTTAACACACTTGTGAGACCATTCAAAAATTAAGGAGCCTTTGGAATCCAGGCTGGATCATGGGATGTGTGTGGATGCTGAAAGAAGGGTTTTGTAGAGCTCTCTGGACAAAATGAGCATGTTTTCTCCTTTACTGGGCAGATCTCAACTTATGGCTCCCTGGTCACATCTTCATATTGTCGTTCTTTTCCAGGTAAATGTGAGTCAAGTGATCTTTACCTCTGCTCCCTTTTCACACTCACGCAGTCTTACAAGTTAATTTTTAAAGAGAGAAACACCAGTTTAAAAACAGGAGCTGTTGAATTTCCAGTTGGAAATTTTAAAAAGCAGTGTGTTGACTTTCCCCAAACCAAATGTTTCTTTTCCTATCTGAAGCATTTCAACATAATAAGGATCTCTCTTATTCTTTATATCAGCCAAAACAATTTTTCCAAACGCAACTAGAACTCATTTATAAGTTTATGTTCTTTCCAAAGTTAAGTAGTTTGATACATTTATTATTTGTAAGAAAAAAAAAATTGTGTGAGTGGTGTGAGTGACACCAGATTTGCTATATAATGCCTTTTCCTCAGCAGGAATAAGGTGCACAAGAGTGCTTTCCTGACAGTGACTCTTGACTTATTTTAAGTAATGTTAAGGTATTTTTCTCCTTTTGATTCTTCCAGAATAGGCCACGCTAAATGTACATTCAAATGTTTGTTTACTTGAAGGATATCCAGTTATTAACATACTGATGGGGTTCAGTGAATTTTGTTGTAAAAAAACTTAGCTTTATGCGGCGGTTTCTTTAATGGAAAACTTCATAATTTGAAGAAATTCCCTCCTGAATATCTTTTCCCAACATATACTTCCATGTATACGTAAAGTACATGAATCTGACTACTTAAACACGTTGAGAAGTTTCAGATTTATTTGATATTAATTCTGAACGCACGGTGTTTTTTTTTCTTCAGTGCATAAAGAAGAGATCAGTTCCTTCTCTGGTAGCACTGTACAGGCATTGTCTGACACCATTTAAGGATGATTGTAAGATTTATCTACTTGGAAGTCCCGTGCTGTATGACTGTATGTCTTTCCTAGAAGAGTCTGAAACTTGATGAGCTGGTCCGTACATTACTTTGCAGCCTGCTGCAAATGAATTATATTTAGAACAGCTCTACAGAATTCTGTTTGCAAATGCCATGAATCTTGCAAACTAACTGGATCTGAAAGTAATGAATTTGAAAAGAAATTAGCCAGCTATCACGTCTACCGTTTACCAGTGTATATATATAAAGTTAAGATTTTATCATCTCTTTCTTTCCTCTAGTTTTTTTTTTTTTTTACTACAGCTGCTGTTGTATGGTGGATCAGTTGGTACACATGATGCACAGTCCTTGATGATTAAGAAGCTAAGTGATGATAGAGTGTGCTTAACTATAATGTGTATGAAAACAGTATTTTCAAATTTTTAATGATCTGCTTCAGTACCAAAACAAAATTAAAACATTCTGATTTAGTCTGATTAAAATAATTTTTACAAGATTAAATTATGATTAAAAGGCTAATGCTTTAGCTTTCTGGTAGAGTTAATATATTAGTCAGTCTCCTCCAAAACATAGTTTCAACGTTCCTATTGATGTCTTAGAAAATGCTATTGGCATGTCTGTGCAAGTAACCAGTTTCTTCTGGAGCCTGGATTCCTCTAGGGATTATGGGGGAGATTTGGAGCTCTCCTGTGGGTAGCTGTAGTGGGAAAATGACTGGGAAGTGAATAGATAGGTAAAAAGGAGACAGGGTAACAGCAATAAGAGAGGATTGGAAGGGAAAAGAATGACGGGTATTGAATCCCTATTGATCAGATAAGCAAAATGTCTTTCCATGCAGTCAAGCTACCATTCTGTGTTATTTTCTAAAACTCTTATTGTGACTACTGTTACCTCCAGCCCGCTGAAATGGATAACTCCCTTGACTTCAGTGGGAACACAGTAACGTGAGCCTTAAGTACAGGTGAAAATCCCACCCTTTCAGAGCTTTTAAGGTTACATGTCCAGTTTACACTGGTCACCTGCAGAAGGTTGGAGCTCATTATTTTTGGCTTCAAAAAGGAAAAAAAAAAATCTCAAAAAAAAAAAAATCACAGAATTCTTTATTATTGGGATAGTTCTGAATTTTCAAGTCACTCTTCTGAATTCACTCTTCATCCTACGTGTATTTGTGATCTCATGGCAGGAAATGTCTAAGCTAGGACCTAAGACTAGCTGTAGCTTCTACTTCCCTAGAGCTTTTGTTACTTCAGGGTAAGCAGCATCTGAGTGTATGTGCAACTTGTCCCAGCTGGGCTGGCAGCAGCTGGGCTCTGCTTGCTTGGATTTCCCTGTAGAAGCCTTTAGATGTTGCATCGAAGACATGCTACAAGGATGTGTAAACTTTTCCAAACTTGCCACAGTTATGCTGAAAGATCTTGTTCAGTCACTTACAGACCTATAGGTCTGGAAGGGGTCACAAAGTGTCCCACCCCAGATACTGCAGCAGGAAAGAATGATAGGCACATGTGTCTATTCTATCCTCAAAAACCTGCATTGTCTTCTCCAGCAGCATGAAACTTTGGTCCACCGCCATTCTGACCGCCGCAGAAACTGATCACTCCTTTCCTGTTTCCTTGTGTCCAACTGAAACCTTCTTCACTGCAAATTAATTTTTCATCCTTCCCTCTGTGGCCGCAGAGAACTGTTCATCATCTCTGTCTCCAGCTGTCTTTTTCATATTGGAAGACTGTTATCATGTGCCCCTTCAGTCTTTTCTAGACTAAACAAAGCTAGTTCCTCCAGCTCTTCTCTCATAGGTCATGTTTTCTAAACCTTCTTAACATTCTTGTTGTTTTTTTTTTTTCCCCTCTATAAAAGGGAAGACAGTTATGCTGGGAAAATTATTTCCGTAGCATTTGGGCATAGCAGATCCCTGGTGCGAGATCGTTCCTTTCTTCCTAGACAGATTGCATTGAGTTAATGCTATCCTGAAGGCCTCGTGTTATCAATTGTAAGGCTCTGCAACCACTGTATGGTGTGGAAAATGAGAATACAAGGATGAGGCAGCATTAGGGGGTAGGGGCAATGTGTGCAAAGTTGTACAGACTTAGCATGCAGATTATGAATTTATTGAATAAGTGTGTATGTTTCATGGTTTCTAAGAAGCCCAGCTCTAGAAATCCCTCCTTAAAGAGGGAAGTTAGGTGGTACCCTTCTTGGGATACCCTGGAGGATGAATGCGATGCGTCATGGAGTGTCAGAGCTGGTGATCTGGACTAAGAATTGATGTTTGTATTGCTGGGAAGAAAGATTTTTCTGCAGTGGATTGAAAATAAGTTGTATTTTCTCCTCCTGACAACATGCCAGTGGTATTTCTGGGGAAAGAACTGCTTAGGCTTGGCCAGTGGTATTTCTGTGACAATCTCGCAGCATTACTGTAACGTGTGAAGTTTGCCGCAGTCATAAATGCTGATGGGAATACAAATCCTTGTAGATTCATCCTAGAAATCTAGGTTTACCTCTTAATGAGCCCAATTAATTTCTGCTGAGCAGAGGCCCTGTTTACACTGGCTATGACAGAGGACTTCACCTCTGGCAGTGGACAGAGTTAAGCCCACTTCCAGCTGAGATGGCTTATGGAATGTTTTTGCAAACCTGTGTGGATAGCACCAAACAGTGTCAGAGCCACATTTACAAACCGTGTTCTCCTCCAGGGACTGGAGACCCAGTTCAGGAGAGGCTGAAAGAGCAGCTTGTGTCACAGCGTACACTGTCAGAGCACAAGACAAACACTAGCTCACAGGGTGCAGCCACAAGCCAGCCAAAGCCTGCTGGAAGCTGTGCTGGAATAAGGGAAGCGTAGACACTAGGCTTCCCGATGGGAGGGTTTGCAGACAGGAGAAGCCAGTGGGGCTGCCAGGAGCTGGTAAAGAGGTGCAGACATTTTTTTTTTTGCAAAATGTAGCTGGGCAAGGAACATCCTTAGACTTTGATAGGATGATTGCATTTCATTGCCTTCCATATACTAATGCAGAAGGGAATTTACTCTGAAATCCCTCAAAGCACTTGCTGTATGCTATAAAATGCACCAAAGTGAAGACTTGATGAATCCCTCTTCAGTCCAGCACCTTCTGGCTGCATCCACAAACTGATAACGTGGATCTCCAAATTGATCCTGAACAGCTGCTGATCCCAAACTAGTTTCTGGGACAGGTTGCTCCTTCAAAGTAATTTCTGCCTTCTGTTTTCCATGTTTGAATGACAAACAGTCATACCTATGTATTGTGCGCAGTCTGCAGAGATCTTTCTAACTTAACGCTACTTGACTTTTTTTACCAGTTTCATGGGCAGTCATAGGGTGTTTACTTTCCAGAGTGGAGATACATACCATCAGGCCACACTCTAACACTGCTGATTAAATAATGCTGTCTGTGCTCACGTACAAGAGTGGCCATACCAAGAGCTGGTGGCGGTTTTGCCACAAGCTGAAACACCACATCCTTCATTTCACTGCATTAAAATGCAATTTGTTTAAAAACAAACACACTTTTTTTTTTCAGTTCCACTGATAGGATTAGAACTTGCTGGTATCTCGTTTGGCAACAGGAAGAATGGCTTTTTGAACGGATGTTTAAAATAAAAAACAGTTGCTGATGATAGCAAGGCACTTCAGCTTTGTGCCATGAAGAACAGCTTCCAGAATCAAGAAAAATGTGAAGTCTGTGTTCTTTACCGATCACTGGTGCAGGATGCTATGGTCTATCAGTTGTTAGCACAGACCTTCAACAAATCACATAACTCTTTCAACCTTTCTTCTTTAACTGCACAAATGAAAAAGTAACTGTAAATCTTGTTGACAATTACTTCTATATCTATTGGCAGGCGGTCAACTTTGGCCTTAACAACATGGGAACAATATGTGCAGCACAGCCAATGCCCATTAATTGTCTCTTTACTTTCTCCTGCAACCTGTAGAGCACATTTCTCCCAGGTGATCTGCTTCTCTAAACATTAGTACAAGCTTGTCTGGCACAGAATGGCCGGTAATTTATGAGTTAGATTCTGGTTTTCAGTAATGTTTTACAGTGTGCTCTGATGTAGAGCACAGTGGATACTCTTAAGTACAAATGAGAATGGAGGAAATTTGTTTTTTTTTTTGGTTACCTTTAAGAAACAATGAAAAATTATTCTGATTTGTTTTTATGGACTGTTTTATCAGCTTGCACAGACCCAGAGTCTGCTTTCTTCCTCCATCCACATATGTTTGTTCACTGGTGAATGACACAAGGATGCCGTAACTGGAAGCATTTAGCAGATATTTCTCTCTCTGTGGCACGGGGCTGCTGTCTTGATTGCCTTGTCATCCTGACTCCCAGATGTTCTGCTGTCCTATTTAATCACTGTCACTTCAGTCTCCTTCACTTCTCCAAGACCTCCCCCGCATTTTGGGGATGGGCACTGTGACAACAGGCAATAATAACAGCTTGGCTGGGATGGATACTTCTCTAGTGGGAATGGTTGACCTTTCACTTTCTGCTTCTGAACTAGTCTCTCAGTGCTGAATGCTTTATAACACTTACTTAATGAGCAATCTCTTCTCAGCTCTCCCAAGGACTTAATAGCAGAAGCTGTAGCAAGATCTCCTATCATCATCCTTTTTTGTTCCAAAGGCATTGCTGAATATACCTCAGTTCTTTATGTAGTATTGTTGCAGCTAAATTCAAGTTATATGCAAAAGTAGAAGAATAAATACTGCATGAATTCTACCTCATTAACACTTTTCATTCAATTTTATTATACAGTTCAGTCAGTGGAAACCCATGGAGGCTTGGAATGCACTAGGCTATTCTAGTCCAATTACATGAGAGTTCAAGCTGTTGTTTAGACATGAAGTGGAGTTGAATTAAATCTGAATTACAATTTTAAGGATCAGTTGAGATCTCAGGCTCTTGGATCTCGGGTTTGGAATCAGGCTTGACTGTTGACTTTCGGCAGAATGTTTTCTAGGGCTCACCCATTTTTTAGCATGTTTCCCTTTCTGGACCATCTCCTTCCTTTCCATGGAGCATAGTCACAGGTAGCTCAGGCTCGCTGTCCGCATCCTGTCCTCTGTCCTACCCACCAGAGCACTCTGCTCCTCCTTGGCTCTGAACCAACGTAATCCCACTATGCTGGGTTCAGTAGAGCCTTCCCTGCTGTCCTCCTCACCCTGCTTGTACTAAGGATGGCCTGACACCCAGTCCTGGAGCACATCTTGCAGGGCTTGCATGCCCTAAGGTGGGAAGGAACTTGTCCAGGCACACAAGAAATGACTTGAGTATCGACTTGTGCTGCTCAAATTGGCACCTGGAAAATAATGTGGCCTGACCAAAGGTTCCAAAGTGTCACAGCACCACATATTCTCTTGGGAAGTTCTTGGTGCTGAATGTCTTTGGGTGTCAAAAATGAAACACCAGAGGTCTGCGTGATTTTGTGAATGGTTATTTGCTCCAGATATTCATATCTCTATTAATAATTTATTCCTGGTGAAGATGATGGGGATTAATCCCTTCCTGTCTTCAAAACAGAGATGTAAAAGTAATTATTGCAGCCTTCAGATGAAATAACTGATATGTACTGGCTTTCCCAGATGTACAGGCAAGGCAAGAGGAGGATGGCTGGATTCATATATTTTCTCACACATATCTGCTAATGGAGAAGTCCTACATCCCACTGTAAATGTAAATATCCAGTAATGTTATATAAAGCTTTGGCTTTCTCTGGAGAATTTTTCCTTCATAAATTTTTGGCAGCTTGGGATGGATGTAATCTTGCTTCTATGTGTTAAGTAGAAACAGGGCCTATTGCTGTCAGTCTGCTAGACTGAAGCCTTGAGCAATAAGGAGTGTCTTATTAATGGGCACAAAAATACACTTACCATTTATTATCTTCTGAGATGTAGAATTTAGAATGTGCCTAAGTATCACCTTTGAATAAGGCACTACCTCCTGCCTCTATTGCGTAACATAAGACAGGGTTATTGCTTCACCAGAATACATGAGAGTGGTTGTGCAGCCATGGCCTGCGAGGGTGCGTACCATGGACTTGTTTTGGCCTAAGGTAGCTCATTTAGGTGATGCTGTGTTTTCCCACTGATCTGAAATATAAGAAAGGTGTTTTCTATTGTTCTGTTGCTGACCTGGCTAGGGTTTGTCACAGGATGCATTTACAGGGTTTCTTGCCATGAGAAAAATACTACTTAGAAGTGATATAGAGCACATGTGCACTTTGCAGGTTGAGAATGTGTGTCCATAATAGCATCATTCCAGGGTTCTGTAGCAGACCAACAAAAACACTTTATCTGTGGCGTGACTGAAATTGTCTCAAATACTCACAGGGTAATACTATCACCATGTCAATAGGCTAAGGATGAAGGTGTGGTTGGAGGAGGGAGCCCTGTGGAGGCAGGACAGTCTCACTCTATCCAAAACTGAATTCAAGTGGAATTGTTGACTGCGGACTTGTTGACAGTTAACTTGTTGACAGCAAACCCTGTAAATCTAGCAGGCATAAAAGAATGCCTGAAAATAAAAGAATGCTTGGGGGTGGTGGGGGATCTTTGGGACTTCTGGATGAGTGCTCTCACAGACCGAGAACAACCCTGTTGGCTGAACTTGTGCTGGAACTCAGACTGGTGATCTTTTTCTTTGTTCATCTCTTTCTCTATCCTTCCACACCTCTCTGTCTCTCCTTTCTTTTGAACACGTTTAAGTCATGCAAGCCTTATTTTGATTTTTTTATAAAGTTGCATAGTTTAGCTGCACAGCTTAGATAGATATAATCACAAGAATGCCAATACTTTTAAGATAACTGTAGTAGAGAGATTTTCATTAAAACTGATGATTGTGTTTTGACATGGAGTATTGTTTCACCGTAATCTAACAAGGGGATTTGTGAATGTGGTCACCCCTCCCTTCTTTCATGGGCAGGACACAACAGGTGCTTACGAACATCCTGCAAAACCTACCTGAAATTTATGATTTGTGCAACATGGTACTAAAGCATCACTGAGCCACCAGCGTTTTAAAAATCTGTTATCCCCTTTACTTGCAATGCTGAACAGCTTTAAATTTATTTACACTCCACCATTTCCTTAGGGAACTGTTTTCCTCAAACTAATGAGGCACTGGTGCAAGAGCTTTGCTGTTATTCCTGGCAGAGACTGTTTCGACTCAGAGGCATACTTCACCCTTTTTTTTTTCTTCAGTAGCCTAGTGCAAATAATAAATAGAAGGAAATACATCATGTTTTTTAGTATGGAGGCCAAGTTAAAGGACTGTGAAAGGTTAAACAAAGCAATTACAAGTTGAAATCCATTCTATCTCACTTGTTCCCACAATTTTTCATGTCTTTCTCTTTTCCCATGTTTCAGAACTATACACCCACTTTGCTGGTCAAACTACCATCAACCAATGACTGTGCAAGCTTGCAAAAGGGAAATAATAAGATTAATATTCCTCATTATGTCTAAAGAGCTAACATTCCATTTCTCTTTCTCTGATTATCAGTGTGCCACATGGTAGATCTTTCACTTCATATTTGAGATACAAAAAGACTGGGTACTTCTGAGACACGCAGGACTTCCTAAGTGAGGAAATAAATTTTAATTTACGTCCCTCTCTTTAGGGATTAATAATAATAGATGTACTTTCACTGCCACAATTGCTTACACTAAAATCAGTGACAGTTGATTGTGATAGAAAACCTAAGCGTATATGTTGGTTTTAGGTCAACTTTTAGAAGCTGAATATCCAAGAATATCTTCACTGTTGAGTGAAGATCATGTGCAGGGTCTTGGTGCTGTAACATACACACAAAAGTATGAGATTGCATCCAATTTGCAAGTTAGTGGACTATATGTAATAGCTTTGCAGTATTGAAATCAAAATCTTGTTTTACACAGCTGTTTCAATTATTCACATCTTTGCACTAAGGCCTGTAAATCTGCTTTAGAAGAGAGGGAAAAATGGTTATTATGAGAGTAATTACAATTGAATGTTAGAATATTAAGTAGCACATATATCTGAAAAATGTGAAAACGTGTCTGTGATTAATCTCAAGACATGCATCTCTTCCCAATTATATGTGACAGTATGCGTATTCTCATGTTTATCTTCCTGTACACGCAGGAGGATGGGCATGTTTTCCTCCTTGGCATCCAAAGCTGGCTGCCTACTTAAGGGTCCACCATTCCTCTGTGGCCACTGAGAAGAGAGAGCTAAGGGCAACTAGGAGCTCTGATGATGAGCTCCTGCTCTGTTGCTTGCAAGGAGAATGGAGTGTCTCTCTAATTAACCACCTGACTGCAGGTCTCACCTATGGGAGGGGGAACACTTACACTTCCTCCCAAGCTTATTTACTTACTTGACATTTGTGAAAATTAGGATAGGTGGGAATATTGTAATTTTCCCAAAGCCAAGCAAATATGCCAGAGCTCAAAACAGAACCTGAGTGATCTGTTTTGCTGGTCACATACTTTAGGTAAAAGACCACCCTTCTCCCTGTAGAGAAGAAGAGGTCATTATTAAACACAAGAGAGGTGAACTATAATGTAGGATTTGCTTGTGGGTTTTTTTTTTTTTCCATCCATCCCAGTTTTAATCTAATTTCTTTAGTCACTGAAGGGAATATAGTCATTTGTCTGTAAGTGTTCCCACACTTATGAATGCAGAGGAACCATATCTGGCAAATATGAAGGGTTCAAAAATGGGGAGTTCTTGTATGGTTCACAAGAAGAGATGGCTGAGAGGAAGAAATCCGCATGAGATCCAGTGCATCCAGCTTCTGTGGAAATACTTATTTCTATGCTGGTGCTATCCCTCATAGTTTCAATAGGTTGGCTGTTATGTGAACATATGCTGATGTGCTGTTATATTCCTGTTAATAGCTGCTCATTTGCAAAATTTACCTTAATTAAATCCTTTTCAGAGACAAGAAAAACCTTAAAGCAAACACTAAAAATTACAAATATTTGGTTTCAAAAATAACAGGTGATGCTCGAGGCTCAGAAGTATTTGTCAGTAGGTGTAGAAATGGATTAGGTGCATCACATTTTGACTTGCATCATTTATATATTGAAACATGAATTATATGTCTGAAACGTAAATCGTGCAGTAAACAAGATGATTTTTTTTATACACTGAAAATAACTATTGCAAGATATTTCTGAATTGCCCCTGAAAGAATACAGTGACAAGTGTCATTTTATTCTGGTGAATTAAAACATTATACAAAGACTACTGTAAATAAGAGTTCAGATTTCTGATACGTATCACTAGATCTCTCTAACTCACCCTGGCCGCCCAAGTTTACATTTTCCAAATTTACTTTTTCTTTCTTAAATCTTAGAAGGTGATGAGGTCCTGTATTTGTTGAGCAGTTCAGACTTTCCATTTCTTTATTATGTGTGCATGACGTAAAGCACTTTTATGCATAAAGTAAATAACGGCTTTTAGATATAAGCAGTCGGATCTGTAAATTTAAATATTATTATATATTTATAACTGCAGCCAGATTATTTGATAATGCCTGTCTCTGTCTACTCTCACAGAATGCATGTTTTCTTTTTATTTTATGATGCTGTATTGCATGTATGTAAGCAATTGAAATTAGGCTCACAGATGGATAGGTACCATGAAGCCCACACTCCTTGCTTAGAGCAGGGAGGTCAGACCCTCAGCTTGAGCACACTGTTGATGAAATTTGCTGCTGATTAGGGACAGAACCTACAGCCTCTGTCCAAGGCTGACTGTTCCTGCGGCTTCACTTGCCCTGTGTGGAGGTGAAGGGAAGGTGAACTGCATCTTATGGAAAGCACATGCACATTGGGTGCCTCTTACAGCCATGTGTTTTCTTGCAGAACCACAGTGAGATAAGGATGAGGCATTAAGGTAAAGTGATGATTTGGGGGTTATTCAGGGAAAAAATGCATGCTTTCCAGACTTGTCTGGACTGTACCCCAAAGAGTCACTCGCTCACTGTGACACTGCATATATCGTAGTGTGCTTATTTTTGGTTTTCAATCATTGTCTACCTGAGCTTCCAGAAAACAGAGCTTTGTTTTCCTTGCATTCTTTCCTGCAATCTCAGCCCCATCCTACTTGGCACTGCGCACAGTGGCAGCATGGCACTGTCCTCGTGCCCATCAGGACCATGAGTAGGGGATTAGTGGCATGCAGCTGCACACCAGGGTCAGAAACCACTTTGATGGGACACTGAGGCTGGGCTGCACCACAAGGCAGAGAGTACCTTTGGGAGATTTACTCCCCTACTTAGGAAAAAGTATTCATGAGGGTCTTACTTTTGCAGAAAAGCAGTTCAATAAATCACTAAAAAATACCTGGTACGTTCACAAGGAAAAATCATTACTTGCATGTTTTCTGCGTTCAGCATCGTCTCTACATTACAAATGTCACAAACATGTCTTAGAATCGGTTTCCTTTATTTTTTCCAGATGGCAGGAGAAAAGCTCTTTACAATTGTTCCTTAAAACATATTTCTTCTTAAATAATGGTGATCTGCTGAAGAATGATGCTAGTAAACAAATAATGCTAGAGACTTAGCCTCACTTTGCACCATTTTAACCGACTACCCAAATCACGAGTGATCAATTTTGGTACACGCTCTTATTTTTTGTCTTATGATGTAACTGAAGTTCATGAAAATTTTGTAAAAAGGGTTTTCTGATATAGAAGCATTTTCTCGTCCAGAGTAAAGGCTTTATAACTAGTAGAATTTAGTTATATTTTGAAACAAAGTTGTGCTGAACTGGAGAACTGGAATTTTGATTGCTGAAACTCCTGAGACTTTTTACTTCAATAATTTCAAAACTTTCCAAAATGTTATTGAAAATGTTGAAAAATCTGTTTGAATGCAGATTTTTTGGGATATGGCTTTAATTCTAGCAAATCAGAATTTTCTGGAAAAAAATAAATTATGCCCAAATTGCCTTCACTTGACATGAGGAGGGTCATTGAATTCTGTTGCAAATATTGCATATTTCTCTGAAAAAATTCTGACATTTTATAAAAGGATTTGTCAGAAAACACAGTCAGAAACAGATGTAAGTAAAAGAAATTGTAAACCTGCCTTTAACAGAGGATGACCAACTAACAAAGATTCAACGCTTCCAGAACAGAAAATGGGCCAAATCCTCACTGGTACAATGCAGAGGAGGTCAGAAGCCTGGGTTCTGCATGCAAAAACCAATCTGCTGAAATCCAGATCTCTTACAGGCTGCTCAAACTACGTAGATTCAACCTGAATGAAATTGCTGGCTAAAAGCAGAGAGAGAGAAAGAGACTCATCTGCTATTGAGAATTTTATTACAGAAAAAAACCCAGCAAATAAACTACCTGTAGGAGGCTTCCTTCCCAGGAATCTCTGCTGAACGGTAAATTCATTTAAGAAGATAAACTTCCCTTTGTTATCAGAAACCATAGTATAATTTCTAGTAAGAAAATATTTGAAATGCCAAATACGCTCACTCTTGCCTTAGTGGTGGCACATTGTGTCAAAGTAATGTAATGAGGGGTACAGTATAGCATTACCCTGGGGAGAGTGAAGGGTTCAACCCCAAAGACCCAGTGTTTACCACAATGACCCTACACCGTGTGTGCATGGAGCAGTTTAGCTATCTGGAACATATAGTTAAGAAAACGAACACATACCAAGACGTGTATGTCATGTGGACTTGGACAGGCTGGATGGCTGGGCTGAGACCATTGGGATGAAGGTTGGGTCCTGTGCTTTGGCCACAACAGCACCATGCAATGCTACAGGCTTGGGGCAGAGTGGCTGGAAAGCTGCACGAAGGAAAAGGATCTGGGAGTGTTGGTTGATGCTCAGCTGAACATGAGCTAGCAGTGTGCACAAGCGGCCGAGAAGGTCAGTGCCATCCTGGCTTCTATGAGAAATAATGCAGCCAGCAGCAGCAGGGAGTTGATTGTCCCCTGGCACTCAGCTCTGGTGAGGCCGCACCTCGAGTACTGTGTTCAGTTTTGGGCACCTCACTACAAGAAAGACACTGAGGCCCTGGAGCATGTCCAGAGAAGGACAACAGAGCTGTGAAGAATCTGATTAGTCTATGGAAACTGGGATTGTTTAGTCTGGAGAAAATAGTCTGGAGAAGACTACTGCCTGAAAGGAAGTTGCGGCGAGGTGGGAGTTGGCCTCTTCTCCCAGGTAACAGTCTTAGGATGAGAGATAATGGCCTGAAGTTGCACCAGGGGGAGGTTCAGGTTGGATATTAGGAAAAATTTAGTCTCAGAAAAAGTGGTGAAGCATTGGAACAGACTGCCCAGGGAAGTGGAGTTGTCGTCATCCCTGGGGGTGTTTAAGGAAAGGGTAGCTGTAGTACTTAGGGACAGGATTTAGTGGTCAAAATTAATGGCTGGTGGACAGTTAGACTAGATGATCTCAGAGGTCTTTTCCAACCTCTATGATTCTATGAGTGTAATTTTACAATGTTCTGAAGGAAAAATAGGTACTTCAAGACCCTGCAGTTCCCCACTCATCTTTGCAAACGGTCATTCAGAAGACTGTCACCATGCTGTATCATGTCCTGCTCGTGTCCTGCAGTGCTGGATGTGGGATATGGGAAGAGGGCAGGATGCCCAGGGAATGAGTTTTGGACCAGCCTGGAAAGACATTGGTGAGACCACCCAGCAGTGGACACTGCTGTATGGGGGGGCAACACAATGAATTGACAGCTCCCAGTCTCTCTGCTTCCTTTTCTCCATGTTCTCCTTCAGCAGCTTGGAACCCTGCTAAAGCAGCAGCTGTTGGCGCTTGAGCATTTTTCCTCTGTGTGCTGTCTATGAGTGGATGTCCCTCTCTCCATACTGGGGTAGTAGCCAAATGTAGAGCTGTCCTGAGCAAGTAGGGAGCTGCATGGAGGAAGCTGGGGTGGGCTCTCATGACCAGACTTTCCATCTTCCACATTCAGGTTTGCTCCTGCTCTGCTGCTTTAACGTGGGATTGCATCTGGAGAACAGACTGCCATCTTAGAGAAGAAAGGATGCATTTCCAGCTTCAAGCAACTTCCATTAGCTTTATCAAAGTCTTCTTGTGGTTGAGTGCCACAGAATCAGGCTACGTTAATCTCATCTTTTTCATGTGATCTTTATGTTTGGGAGAACATACTGGCCTTCTGGGAAAAGGACGGGTTCTGCCTGCTGGACCCAGAGGAAATATATAACACCAGGTGAGTGTTAGTACGGAGTGGCTTAGTGAAGCTGGCTGGCTCTAAGCTGGTCATGGTTGTACATATGGGAATAGCATCTGCATGCCCATAGAGCATGGCAGTCAGCATGTCTTTAGCTTAAGAATTGATCAAACAATGTAACAATGATTCTTTCACTTAACAGATTTTTTTTGATTTGGACTTGAGCAAGGATTTATTGACCTTCTGTATAAGTGTAGGGACTACTATATAATAAATTCATTGGAAAGTGCCCAGGGATGTACTGTCCCTGGAGACATCCAAGGTCAGACTGAATGAGGCTCTGAGCAACCTGATCTTGCTGTAGGTGTCCCTGTTCATTACAGGGGAATTGAACTATATGACCTTTAAAGGTCCCTTCCAACTCAAATGATTTTATGATTCTTTGATTTCATGATTCTTTGAAAGTGAATAGAGTGAGTGATGTTTGGTCATCTTCTGTGCCAGGAGAAACTGGTCTGTAAGAAGAGAATGTCTCTGCAATGCAGCTTGTTGTTGGCTTCTTTGGCAAATAACTTCAGGTAGACTTGCTTAAGTCTAATCATATCTTCTTGCATTGCTTTTCCAGGTGTCTCATACAGGTGACGTCCATTTACCCTGGGCACTCATTTTGTCCAGTGTTGACTGGGCTGGTCCTGGGTACCACATGGAAGTCCCCAGTGTATTTACATTAACGTTGCAGAATGCAAAAGTCTCTTCAGCATTTGCAAACTGTGTAGAAAGGTTCTGTTGTTCTTCACTCCTTGTGTTTTCCTTGAGAACTTGTCTGTTCTGCCTGTTGCAGCAGTTCAGATGTCTTGGCACTTAAAAAGTGCCATTCCTGGGCCTGCAGCCTAGAGGTAATGCAGCAGCTCACCTGCTCCCACAGTCATGTCAGGCAATCGCTTTCTCAATTTGAATCAGCTCCATTTTGAAGCAGTTTGCACTCTTCAGAAGTGTGTGCCAGAACCTCACTGCAATCTGATAGCTAAAGCCTTTTAATTATCCTCGTTAGTGTGTTCATGGCTAATTGTACACCAATTCATTCTTGCATTAATGCTATCTTTTAATCACCTTGTTTGCTCCAAAGCCCTTATTGTCTCTAAATATAAGGCAGTGTTCACATAACTTTTATCAGCCTTTTCCCTCCCCGCTCACCCCTTGCAGCTCTGCTTTGCTTTGCTGTGTGCTAACCTCTCCTGTGCCACCTGCTGCCTGACCCCAAGGAAATGGCACTGCTCTGCAGAAAAGCTCAGTTGGTGTTGTTCCCAAAACCGCTGCAAACCACGAGGTCAGCACATCTGAAGCTATTTTTGCAGGAAAAATCCGCATATCTTTCCTCCATCTTTGAGATCCGCCTGAAGAGATAGGGGATGTTTCTACTGGTTCACTGGGCTAGGTATTTAAAACTAAAGGTGCTTCAATTACTAGGATAACTATAATCTCATAATACTCAATTGCCTTGGTAGTATCAATATGTCTTAAGTACATGCTGTGTGCTATTGATAGATGTGAGGTCTGTACCCTGCTTGATGAGGACTGCTCGATGAGGAATCTGACATGTCACTGCTTTGGTCTGGGCTCCACAGCTCGCTTCTCCTGTATAAAATCCAGAGCTCGCTTCAGTTACTCCAGCCCTGATGGTGAAGGCAAACTTGCCAAACCCCTCAGATTCTCTGTCTCTTGAGAGAAGAGAGCCTGCTGGAACTCTGCAGATACACTGAATCGTTTGCTCTCGCAATAAGGTAAATGGTGCATTCAGGAAATACCACAACACAGAATGAGGCTATTAAGATAGAGAGGAGAAAACATTTTTCTGGATCAAGTATGACTTAGGCCATCTGTTTTGGTAACAAGTTCTTATTTAATGTTTATTGCAGGAGATGCCTATCCATTTTATGAGACGATACTGGATTAGTTGTTCCTGGAATGACTATTTCTTTTTCTTATACAGTTAAAAAAAAAAAAAAAAAAGGTTTTATGATACATGAAAAGTGCCAGATTGACAGTGCTGGAGATAGAAATCTCCTGTTTGAAGAGGTGAAAAATTATCTCATGGCTGTTGTGGTTTAGGTTAACTATAGAGAGGACATCTAAAGTAGTAAATGACAGTTGAATCACCCAGTCCCATTGATATTGTTTTTTTCTTCTTCTTTTCTTTTTTTTCCCTGAGGTTTTCTCTTCCACCCACATCTCTTAACTTGGAAAACAGTGGCATTAGTATTTTTTTTGACTGCCTCACTAGTATATGTATTATACTAAGGTACAAACCTCCTGGATAACACCCAAGCAATCACACTTCATTTGCCTTCTCACCTACAGTCAAAGGATGTTTAGTTTTAATTCCGCAAAAGTTTCCTAAGACCTCCAAGGTAGTATCAGTTCCTACATTCCAACACTGGGACTTGTTGAGAAAGATACAGCACCATCTGTGATCAAAGGCCTCTGGCAGCAAGAAGTCAGGGCAATAGGTGAATGTCCCTGGATCTCCACAGAAGATGCCTTCAACTGAGGGAGAATTCATAGTGTATGTATGTTCTATAGGGTATAGACAGATTGTTGTCACTCCAGTGCCAAAGGTTTCTGCCTTCATTGTAGTGCTTAGGCTTACAGCTCCAGCATTTGCATGCATGGGAACACCATCACTCCCCTCTATGCTCTGTTTACCTCTATTCCAAACCTTCTCCTGACCTCTTCCCTCAACTGGAGGGAAGTCTTGCAGAATGTCTGAAGGACTTTCATTCACTGCCCCAAGCTGTCATCATCAGCTGACAATCCTCTGGTCACAGGTAACATCAGCTCCCCTTCCCCCGCTTACCTTCCCACAGGCTGTTTGATCCCTTCCTGGCTCAGAGAAGCTGTCCCACCAAACCAGCAATCCACACCCACCCCAGCCATCCAATTTTTTTGTACGCTGGGAAAGTCAACTAAAGTTAGGCAGAGGGAGCATGTTTTTATTTCTTTAACAAATTTAAGTCAAGATCCTTTACAAGAATAAAAGTCACTCCCTGAAGGTTTTTAAACCTTCCAAAAATAGCTTTCAAATCTCAGCCAAAGTGACTGCAGCCACAATTTCCATGGAAAGCACAATCAGATGAAGGAGATTGTGCCAGCCAGCACACGCACAACGACTGCTCAGTCCCCCTTCCCTTCTGACCTCAGCAGATTTTGTAGGGAGACAAGAAGAAGTTAAGTGTTGGACTTGAAAATTACATTATATCTCCTTCTCAGGAGAAGATCACCAAAGCTTTCAAAAGGTCTTTGATAAAAGCCATCACAAGGGGCTACTGCAGAAATTCAGCAGTCATGGGACAAGAAGAAAAGTGCCAATATGGGTTAGAAATAGGCCAAGACAGAGATATGGAAGAACGGGAAAGAGTGACTGATTTTATACTGGAAGAGAAACAAGTGCAACCCATGGCTGTAGAATATCATCACTGGTGATCCTGCAGAAAAAGGAGATCAGTGAGGGGAGGTCTTGGACTTGAACAGTTACAGTTCCTACCAGGCAGAATGCTTGGAAGCTCTTGGGAAGGCGTACCCAAACTACTTATGCTACGCTTAAAATGACCTTTGATAAGTCATAACTCTAGATCTACAAAGTCCTTTCCTAAATTCCTCATGTTCAAAACCAGATGAAAAATCCTGCTGTGTCAGAAGGGGATGGTTTGATACTACAGCAATTATGGGCAAAATAAGGAGAGAAAACATGTCTTCAGTTGGTATGAGATGATGCATCTTGACTGGAATTGGTGAAGCAATGCTCTCTATTCAACTAATGAAGATCCGATCTTGTTACTTACATAGATATTGACAACAGAGAGCAGAAAGAATAAGGCTATATGTGAACTGCTAAAAAGAAGGTAACCTCTTAGAAACAGATTATCCCATAATTTGAGTACCACTGGTATTTTCAGGAATTTCCTTTGAAACACCTTGAAAAGTCTCAAAAGCCAGGTATTACACTAAGCAGATTGTGTCTTAATGGTATATAGCAGTTCTTACACCAATGAGAAGTTTTCAGTAAAGCTTGACATGCCAAAGCTAGAACAGGCAGGATGAATCAAAGATAAATATGTTGGTTTTAAGAGAAAAATATCCATCACTCCCAAACTGGTGCTTTCTCTATGCTATGGAGTATTTACTCCTCTAAAGTCAGTAAAGTATAGTTGAAAGATCAAGTGAATTAAAAGGAAAACTCTACTATTTTTACTGATTTTTCTCCTGAATGTGCATAGGCTTCTGTATGAACATGTGTGCACACAAGGACATGCCGTGCTTTTTGCAGAGACTAATGAATCTGGCGTGACAGATTCAGCATCTGTGAGTTTTCCAAATTACCACACCTGTTTCACACAGCTCTGATCTTTCAGATCCGTCACTTAAGCCAGTTGTGAGTGGAATGAAGTGTGGGGTACACTGAGAGGGAATGTTTTACAGAAATGAAGGGCTTCAGGGAAAGGATTGGAAATGGAAAAAGAGCCATGATGGACTGCACTTCTCTGGCTGTCAGATACAGCTTGGAAGTCAACCAGCATGTCTAGAAAAAGCAGGTTTTCATATTCTGGTGACTAAGTTCATCTTTCTTTTTTTCTCTGATGGGTTTTAAAGCTTTTTAAACTTCTTTTATTAAAAAAAAGAAAGAGTTATGCAAAATCTCTTCTTTATATGCACATATTTCTGTCTCCTACCAACCAAGGTAAATGTAAAATAGGTGACAGCACAGAGAAACTAAAAGGCTGACCAGAGCAGTTCTGAAAAACAATTTCTCTTTTCAAACATTGCATTCTAAGATTAAGATTATTATTATTGTTTTCTGTTATTAGAGGCCCTGGGTAACAGTAGTATAGCACTGGGCTTGGGACTAGCAGTAGGAATTCCTGCCATAGACTAAACAGGTGAGGCAAGTGAGAAAAACAAAGGTTGGAGCCATCTCAACCTCTTTTTGGCTCCCTCTTGTCAGCATCAAGTGTTTGGGGCTTCAGAGACCTCTTGGATTTCTGTGTACATTGCCTTACTTATCAGTCTGTTAGGTCCTTTTCCTTGAAGAAAAGCTGGTAGCTGCTGCAAGGGCAGTGTTCAGAGGCTGGATCATCACTTTTAAGGCTGCCAATAACCTGGGAACAAATAGACAAACTGCAATTTAGGTTAAAATAATTGAAACCCAATCTCACTCCAGAACTTCCTTAGATTTCCATCCATGCAAGTGAGGCTGGGATATTGTAGGATGCTGAGCTGGCTCAAATTCCTGTGTGCGCTTAGTATTGGAGAAGCTGATGTAGAATGTGTCTGAATGTCATATTGCTTCAGATTTAAAGCTCTGTATCAGCAACATGTACTTTATAATGCACCTGCTTTACCATGCACTAATTCACAAAGTATGTTGTTATAGAGTGTGTGACTTTGTGTGTTTGTAGAGCGCCTGTAACAAGGGCTTTTCAAACACTCTGTTCCAAGGGAGAATTCTGTAAATTTCTTTTCACAGTTCCTTTGTCATGTTTGCTTTTTCCCACTGGCTTAAAGGTAGTTTTTGGAGAATCTTTGTACGTGATGCTTTTCGCCCTTGAAGAATTCAAATTCTAATTACAACTCTTTGTTGTTTTGATTTTCCTGATGAATATATTAATATGTTACATCATATATATATACATACACCTACAGGTACACAGATCTATACCTAAATATGTATGGAAATGCTTCCACCTGTGTAAGTAGTGATAACAATAGCCCAATGAAAATTAAATGCTACATGATCTAACAGTGCTGTGCAGTTAATCGTGTTGTTTTTTTTTTTCCCCACGCATACACTGGTAGAATAATGGATTGAATGATATAATCACGGAATATCCCAAGTTGGAAGGGACCCACAAGGAATGTTGAGTCCAACTCTTGGCTCCACAGAGGACCACCCAAAATGCAAACCCTGTGTCTGAGAGTGTTGTCCAAATGCTTGAATTCCAGCAGCTTGGGGCTGTGACCACTACCCTGGGGAGTCCATTCCAGTGATTGAAAAGATGCACGAACAGCTACTGCCTTGCTGTGGAACTGCCAAGTAGCATAAGCTTTCAGAGGAGCTTTTAGTTGGGAATCCAATCCTGGACATCAGCACAGATTGGATAAACAGTTTTTGTGTCTATAACCCCTCAAAATCATCATGAGCCATGAATATACTTTCATAAATAAGAGATTGATAAATAGTTTCTATCACATGTTTTTCCTGTAGGGACAATTCACTCTGGAATTTATAGAAGTGTGACAGTGGAACTGGCTCAGGGCTTGAAAATATTAAGCCATCATGGTGTTAGAAAACCACATTGTTTTTATTGAATCAGACATGCTAAGCAAAGCTCTTTATATTGCTTTCCTGCAGCTGCAGTCAGTTTGTATGCTTGTGCAATAAGTGCACTGTCATCATCCATCAGCGTAGGTGGCAAAGAACACGAGTAGGCAAGACAAGCAGCCAGCTTTCACATCTCTTCTGTGTCATACATAAACAAATATGGCACCACTGACCATCGCCCAATTCATATCTGCATGCAATGGACATGTTCTTTGCTCATAGTGTGGTCAAATGGCTGTGATCTGTTTGCAGCAGAAATCCATGTCTTCATGACTTTCTGGTGCCTAAGGATGAATTTCTTTTCCTGCAAGAGGTGGTTCACTCTTTTCTCCCTTGCAAATTCTTGAGCGAATATGGTGTTTTTCTCCATGGTGTCTTTCTCCATGTTGTTCTGATGAAATTGAATGCATCCAGTTCATGTACATCATCAATAAGTTGTTGATGAGCCAGGATTAAATAGTGTAAGCCCTAGATCATCTTCATCATTTCAAGCATTTCTGCAGCATCCACCTAGGACAACTTCAGCTTTTCACAAAGTAATAATAGTATTACAGCTGAAGCACAAATAGGGAAAAGCTTTGCATGTCATCATTTGTTTCTAAGGAAGAAACACAATTTTTTCCTTTTTCTTTTTTTTCCCAGGGATTTGGCTTTTGTAAAGACTGGGTCAAATTTCTTTCCAAGAGGCAGAGTTACTTGCCCAATAAAAGCCAATTCTGTTCATAGAAAGTGGTATTTTTAAAAGTTCATTTTCAGTCCTGTTGCGTTGCTGCATTACGGAAGTCTTTTTCGCATACTGTGGAAGTCTTTTAGAGTACATCATCCAAATGATATCCAAGTGATATCATCCAAACCATAATGGGCAACTGGGCTGCTTATTGAAAATCATGGTCAACATTTTCTGAAATAGGATATGACTGCTGATATGAATGCTTTAGGGCAAATATTTGAAATAGGAAATTATCATCTATAATACATGCTGTGTGGTTTCTGTCATCTCCCTGCAGCATTAGCTAGCTGAGACACGCGGTACAGCAAAAGTCTAAAATATCTGTCCATCAGAATAAGCATTTGTTCAGTAGTGACATAGTTACTGGATACCTGTCACAGTGTTTTTACCTGGCCTCCTTAAGGTGATGCAGAGATGAATATTTTCAGCCCTTGCTCTTTCCTATGATTATTGGTGAAACCCAATTTAAAATTGGATCTGGTTACAGAATCAGATTCACAGAATGGGTGAGTTTGACAGGAACCTCTGGAGGTCATCTGGTCCCAGCCCTTGCTCAAGAAGGGCATCTGGAGCTTCTTCCCAAGGGCCATGTCCAGATGATTTTGATTATCTTGTTACCGTTGTTCCAAACTCTTTTTTGAAACTGTTGTGCTGCAGGTGTTTCTTAGCACAGTGGCAAACAGTTTTTATTATCTTTGTGTCGTACTTGGTCAAATGGTTATTCTCTGCACAGGGTCTTGGGCCAAGGGGAACTGTTCTGAGTAAGTGTAGAAGCAGTAGCAAATACATTGTGTGGCGTGGTATACAGTATTGTGGATGTGTTTCATTTATATCAGGAGGACAGTCACTGAATAAAGAATGAAGCCAGACAATTGTCTATGGTGTCTATCCAATCACAGAATGATAGAATGATGGAATCATAGAAATAAAGAATAGCCTGAGTTGGAAGGGACCTCAAAGACCATCTAGTTTCAACCCCACTGCTGTGGGCAGGGTTGCCAACCACTTAATCAGGCACTAGATCAGGTTGCCAAGGCCCCATCCAACCTGGCCTTGAACACAATTTTATTTGCAATTGAGTTTTCTGCAGAGCCAAAGGCCTGTGCTTGGCTTCATATCTCAGATTTGTAGTCCATGTGCTGATACCCCAGCCAGTGCAGAAACCAGTTTCATGTATCAGCCTGAGACACCAGAGATACCTGCATCACTGATTTGTCGGTGCAGTGACTGGAATCCAGCAGCATGAATTTTATGAGTGTATCCCCGGGAGGGACCAGCCAGTGCCACATGTGGCCATGGCAGCAGCAGGCCAGGGGATGCATCTGACAGGTGGCTCCTGTTTTCATTTTTACCTCCTATCTATCTTTTTCTATACTGTAGTGTGTGGACATAACCATGCTGGCCAGCAGCCATACACAACTCCCTGGGAGCAGAAAGTCCAACAGAATAAGTTCTGGTTTGCTGACCAGTGAATATATGCATTGTAAGGGGAACTTGAGTAGAGGTGGTCCTGACTATTGGGCAGCCAGGGAGATGCAGATGACCTTGCCAGAGAGCTGGCCTTGTTGGTAGACACCTGGGCTAGCAGCCAGGAGACTCAGGTTTAATTTACAGTTAAGTCATCTGTTTATTTCTCAGAAAATACATATTTAAAAATTCTGAAATTAAAACATGGCTAAAACTCTCTACAGTAAACAGAGATCTTTAAAGGAAAGAATGGCTGCCAGCTTTGCTTTTTGTTCAAGCTGTAACAGATTTAAAGTTTATTTTATATCCAAGGCTTAAAACGATACTTGAGACAGTTCTTCGAAAGGAGCTGCACATCTGTGGAAGCACTCACTGAGTACTTCAGATAATACTAAAATCTGGGTTGGATGCCCTGAGATCAAGTCCAAGAGAGAAGTGATTGTTTTGTTTTTGATATCTACATCCCCCTCCGCCCCATAAATGGGTGACATTTCAGTTGCAGGCACATTATCAGTAGCCTGAGATCAGAATAGTGGTCAAGTACTTTCAGTTTGGAATAAAAAACAAACAAGCAGTAGAGGTCAAGAGTTAAAAATGTAGGACATGCTGTTAAGGCTCTCAGACCTTGTTTTCCCATGGAGAGGAAGCTGTAGTATCTCCCTATATAATTTGTACACCATGTTGGCAAAGGAAGCTCTAACATAGACCAACCACTACTCAGGAGAATGCTTCTGCTATGTAATTATTTGACAAATGAAACTTTGTAGTGGACAGGGAGGCAAACAGAACAGACTTTTTCTCAGGGTTATCCAGGTCTTCAGCAGAGCCTGTGTGAAACCAGCCTGTCCCAGCCCTAGCTCCATGGGAACGGAACGGCTTCATGCAGACTGCTGAGCCTCCCGTGTCACCCTGCTGCACAGGGGCAAATCATATTTCGCACTTCAGGGGTCTAGATTTTCTTTTCAAAACCCCAGAGCTCTTAGGCAATAAAGAGAGTAAAATTTTCTTAAAGATAATTTCCTCTCTGAAAGGCTTTGTTAGGAATTACAAAGGTTTGTTTTCAGCATTGAAGCGGCTCTTGGAGAGTAAGCCCCTCTACCAGAGTTTGGCTGAACTAAGAGTCCATTCTGCGGGTCTTAGTCCTCTGTGTTGCTCTGTAGATGAGCCTTGAGGACATATGTCGACTGAAGTGAGACTGGTGTCTCCATGTTGCCTTCTAACTTAACAAATATCAGTCCTCATGCTCTGAGATCCTTTCCTTGAGGACCCAGCAGGACTGCAGCTATTCCTTTTCCATGCTGCTGTCTTCTAAGCACTCTGTTAAAGCTCTTTATTCTGCCAACCCTTCTGTGCATCTGCAGTAGTTTATAGAAGTGGGTTTGGGGAGGCCTGACGTCTAGGGCAACGAGCAGCCACAGCATCTTACCTGAGATGGACACTGTGTAGGGAGTGCTGTAGCTCCCTCTGTTGATTTTTAAGCAGCTCTTAGGAGGGAGGTTGGGCTGTCCATGTCTATGTGCATTGTGAGAATGGCCTGACAATGATACTCACTCATTGTAATGGTTTCTTAAATTCTGGGGAAAGACTAATGGCACCTAATTTTTGGAACTTTAAAGTCAGGTTTCAAATCTTGTTGCTTGGCCTCAGTAGAGAAAAATGGGTACCTCCAATCTGGTGATGTAACAGTGGGCAGCCCTATGCTTCTGGTGGGATTCTGAGTTTACCAGGAGTGTTTAATCAGCTATACAAGTCACTTACTATGATTTACAAAAACATTCTTCCACATCCAGTAAACACATTATTAACTAAAGAGCTGATGCTGAAGTGATACCTGTGTAGGTTACAACAAGATCCCTGAGGGTACCTGCAGCACTGCCCACCCCTGCCCAGTGCTGGGTGGCATTGCCCCGCCGCATCCCCTTCATATTGCCACAGTGTCTGTGGGATAGGCACAGCGCTCTGCCGAGGGTGCTGTGGCGCGCAGGGACAGGGTAGGTCAGGCAGTGTGGCTGCTGGGCGTGCATGTGGTTTGCAGAAACAGAGTCCCAGCAGATTTGGCACCTGGAACAGGTCTGGTTCCTTACCAGGAAGTTTTGCTCATTTTGTTCCTAGCTGTGGGTAAAACTTCAAAGCAGTTTTACTAACCAGCTGTTTTGGGATGTTAATACAAAATAAATGCCTGATCCAAACTACTCAGATTTTGCTTTTCTCAAAACAAAACCAACTGTAATTTTGGTTATTTTTATATGAAACCAGAGGTTTATCTCCTTCCTCCTGACTTTTATGATTCAGCTCAGTGGGACTTGGATGCAAACTGCTGCTGATTTGGGATTTTAAATCCAAACCCACACAATGTGGTTTAGCAAAACCAAAACCTCACCTCCCATTGCCCACCCCAGTAAGCAGAATCTACAAAAATATGTAGCAGGTACTGCTGGGCTTAAAAAAATCCACCTGGTTCTTTTAGGCAGAGGAGTAGTAAATTAGCATCCTTGTTGGAAAGCATGGCACGTGGCTGAAGCCTGGCATTTCTCTCATTTTGTCTTAATGTTTTCAGTAGGGAATTAGTAGTTTCACTGAACTTTTGATTATCATAACTATTTACAGTCATGAAATGGTTCTTTAAGACCATCTCTTGTATAGAATGAAGAACTATTTTAATTGCCAGAGCTACAATTAACTGATTATGTCTAAAAACGTCAAAATTACTACTATTTTTGATGCATGTGGTCAGTGATTTCTTTTGTGACTTCCTTGCATTAGCCAGCTTTGCCCTCAGCACAAAAGCTTGACTCTTCCTTTATAGTATGTGCAGCGCACACTCCTGTAGTATGGCTACAATAGTCCATAAATACTGCTCCTTTTGCCTGGGCAGAGAAGAGTAAGAGAACACAGCTGCTAATGGAGTGCCATGTTTTGGCTGGGCTACAAAACCCATTAAAATGGCAGAGCCAAGACAGCGACAATATTTTGGCATGACTTCCCAGTGGTCAAAGCGACCCTATCTATCATTTTATGTGTGTATTTTTCTATATGTATACTGTCACCTCAATGACTTGGCATGCTTTCTAGTCACGCCAGCCAAACCAGACCTTTTCTATTTAGCTCCACCTTCAAACTTTCTGGCATGTGGACTTCTACCAGGAAAGCTGGCTAATAGAGCAGTCTCTAAGCTCAGCTGTAGCTGTCTATTTTTATTTTTATTTCATATTATTATTATTATTATTTTACTGTGGTCATTTGGACACAGAAGGGAGAATCTATGTTTATTTTTAGATAAGATAGAAAGAGGATAAAGACAGTTAGAAAGAGCTAAGTGGAATCAGCAGAGTAGGTGTTACTTTTTAAACCAAGTACTGCATGAAGACTTTAAACATAACAGCATAAAACCACATACAGTTTAAAGCTGTCTAATAAAACCAGTTACTAGAATGCTCTTCTCTAAAAACACCTGCTTGGTTTGGCTTAGGAATCTGTTGAGCCAACATCCTTTGCACGTGGATTTCAGTCCTTTTCTCCCAAGCTACAACTCTATCTTAGTTTTGGGAAAAAATAAAAATGAAAAAACTCCCCCCAAATATTTTCATTTGAGAGGAACAGGATCACTCTACTCTGCTGGATATTCTTGTGAGTCAGTAGAATTTTGATAAGACTTATGCTTGATATCAATCACTTAATATCTGTGATAGCAAAGATAGTCTTCAGACAGATCTGAAAAAATTGTTCCGCTGTATTTGCAAAACTGACCATGTGTTTGCACTGACTTAGAACTTGAACAAAATATTTCACATGCTTGTAAGCATTACTAAACAACAACATAAAGGAATTCATCCTGAGGCATACAATGTGAAGCCAAACAAGGGCTATCTGCTCTTGATTTCTGAGTGGTTCATTGCAACACCTGAATCATAGAATTGCACAGATGTTTTCTGGAAGGGATCGCTGGCAGTCATCTAGTGCAGGCTCCCCTTGAATCGGGAGGCTGAAATCAGATATTCATACTAGATCAGATTGGAGAGAGACACCTTTTAATGTGGGATGAAAAATAAAATGTTGATATAAGTGGTGGTGTCCACTTACCCAAAAACAAAGTAGTAGTTTCACACTGATCTTGTGAGATGCAGATTTGTAATTATTACATATGATGTAATTTAAATTGTAGGTCTGATTGCAATACAGGGAAGATAAATGCTTTGTTCCACCTTCAGACTGTGAGTAGAAAACTGCATTGTGATGTATACTTAGTGGGATATTCTTTAAGCTTTTCTAAGCATCATGAAGTCTTGGACCTTCCATAAAAATACTGGTGGTAATTTTTTTTATCATCTGCGTCATGCCCTGATTGTACCTAAAAGCAGGCACATAGAATAGACTGATATAAAATCTCTGAAGTACCTGCTTTGCCAGCACCAGGTTATGTCCTGCAGTCTTTCAACATGGTGTGATGTTTGGACACCTTGGTGGTGGAGCACCACATTGCAGCTCAGGTGAGCTGTGGGTACTGTCCCTGCTTACAGGTTGGGCAAACAGAAAGGAAAAATGTCAGCTTACTCTTCAGCAGATCATGGTGACATAAAACACTGCTGCATTTCTTATCTCTTGAAAGATATGGGCTGATAAAGCTGGGAATTTCAATGAGATAGTCACCTACTAGGTCTTGTTTTGCTTTTATCACTTGTAGAAGCAGAGAAGAGAGCAAGTGCGTTCACTTGGACTACAGGCAAATTTACCTTCTCAGTTCTTCTTCAGATGGATTCTGCTCTCCACCACAAGGCTCCATCCTGAAGGCAAAGTATTTCCTTTCACCTCTCTGTTGCTTGATCTGTGGTAAATATGAGAGCTCTTGTCAGTTGCTGGGCTCCTCAAATGAGTGGCGTCTGAGTGCTCTGCAACATGGTCGAGCCTCTGTCAGGCAGCAGCATGGCCAACCTAGTGTTTTCATGGAGGAAAATAAAGGAACCAGTTCTCTAAGCCATGACAGCAGCATGCTTCTGGCATTGGAATAGAATGAGCTGCATCTGTTTAAACCACCTGTGGTTCTAGCCCATAATTTTCAGGCTCACAGCATCCTGTCACAGCGAAACGCTCTGAAGATGATTCAGATGTACTGTCAGACCGAATTTGGCCCAGTGACTGTAACCAAAGTCAGAATGTTTATTACCAGTCAATTTGTACACATGCCTGTGGCTCTTATTCTTGGAAACGACCTCCCCAGCTGACTGTGAAATGCTGCTATTTCTGGTGCAAAAAGTACATTTTTCCTGTGCTAGACCAACTCATCTTGGAAGCACCATTTAGTTAATGTAGCTGTTTGCTGAATGTCCTTCCCTTGTGTGCAGGAACTTCTGATAAGTACTACAGTTTATGGCACCTGCATCCTTTTTATTATAAATGTAGGACAGGGAAACAAATGCAGCCTGCTGCAAGTGAGGGAAATGCTGCTGCTGTAGCAGGAAAAATCCCTGTTGTATGACAGCCTTGTTCTTCTCTTGCAGAATGAAGACAGGGAGCTGGTTTCATGATATTATTTGAAACCAGCATGAAGAGGGCCATAACCAGTCTGCAATCTCCAGACATTCTAGTGGGAGATTTTTAAGGCTATTTGAGCATTTTGAGCTACATTGTTTCCCCCTGAGCAGAAAAATTCTTCCCTGCCATTCTGCACCTTCTATTGATCATGGTTCAGGGATCAAAGTAAAGTGCATTTTGTGAGAAGCAAAGGTTAAAGTCATTCGCAAAGTTTCAGCTGGGAGTTCAGGGGCAAGCGTTTGGGCAGCAAACACAGGCTGGAGCCCTCACTGTCCTGCTGCCTGCCACCCATGGCAGCTGTTCTGAAATCTTGTTGCTTCTGCAGGGACTTCTTGGTGCATAAAGAGATAGCATAGGCTCTCCAAAACGTGGGAGAAGTCACCAGCCTTGTCTTGGGCTCACAGACCCATTTATCCATATGGTATTTCTCACACATTCACAAATGAAGTGCTTATCCCTCACCCCTGCTTGTTCGTGGCAGGAGGACTTTGCCCCTCGGGTTTAATTAAGCACCAAAAGTCAGGGTTGTATTTATTGATAAGCCTTTCCAGGGTACCTGTCACTGCAGTATCTGAGGCCACTCAAGCCGTGACCCTGCCACATTCCTTGGGAGGTGGGGAAGGTTCTGAGGGGTTTACGGCTGTGTCTGGAGCTCACCCCACACTTGCTGGGCTGTGCTGGGTGCCCTGCTGGGAGCTGATACCCTGCTCACAGGCTGGGGTGGTTATAATGTTGGGCTCTCTACGATATGAGGCACTGTACTTGGAAAATAGTCTGGGGAGACAGTGGAAGAGGATGAGGCAGAAGCTACTCATCCCTTTAGCACATGCACAGTAATTGGTATGGAAGCTTATGCACCTGAATCTACCTGGGACAGAGAATAAAAATGAAAACAGTGCTATTCTTTTATTTATATATATTTTTTTGCAAGACTACTACCAGTATTTTAAAAAGCTTTAATAAAAGCAAGATCCTGAAAATGTCACATGAAGTTCAAATCTCAAACTTGCACCTTTTCTGAGGTTTCCCATTTCTGACAACAGCAAAAAATTTGCAGCTTAGGGAAACTCCCATGAGTGGAAATATTATTTATGGCTTCACATTTTTTTCCTGTCACAGTACCATACTACATGCCTTGAAATTAATTGAAAAATAATAATAACAAAAAATTAGAACTTTTCACCTCTGCGCGTACCTTTTTCTTTTCCCTTACTGCTGCTGAATATGGAATGGGGAAGCAGGTGTCATAAATCCACAAAATAATTATTCCCCATTTGCTGTATTACATTTTATTTATATTCCCTGGCTGTTATTTTATGTTAAATCTGCAACTCTTCTTGTTAGGTTTTAACTTCCACCCTAGCGAGTGAACACATAGCACATAACCTCTGTTGCCACAGAGATTTCTTTTCCAAAGCTTAATTACTCTCTGGTTATGTTCATGAGAGCTTTAAATATTTCTGAGGGGCTGTGGTAACTGTAAATTTTTGCCACTGATTAGAAGTAACCGGTCTATCAGGCACAAAATCATCAGATGTTTTGCCATTAAAGGTTGACTTTCATATAAAAACTATTGAGATTTTGGCTTTTTAGGCAACCTGCCCCTTTCTGTCAGGTCCTTGGAGGCACAGTGTTCTCCTCAGATTGGAGTGTTTGCAAGGAGTGTAGTGCTGGTCTATGACACAGTCTGATGTTTCTCACTACTGCAGTGATGAGAACCTGTTCTCTGTGATGTCCTAGCTGCCTATAGGACTTAAAGAAGGATGCTACCACTAGAAGAAGCAAGTAGCTGGGAGAGTTGTATAGAATTAAAGCATCATTAAGGTTGGAAAAGACCATTAAGTTCATCTAGTCCAACCATTGACCAATCCCCGCCATGCCCACTAACCTCAGTGCCACATCCACCCTTTTCTTGAACACCTCCAGGGACGGTGAATCCACCACCTCCTTAGGTAACCAGTTCCAGTTCCAATGCATCACTACTCTTTCTGAGGTGAAATTTTTCCTAACATCCAACCTGAACCTCCCATGGTGCAACTTAAGGCCATTACCTCTCATCCTGTTGCTGTTAACTGGGAGAAGAGCCTGACCACTCCTTGCCACAACGTCCTTTCAGGCAGCTGCAGTGAGCAATAAGGTCTCCCCTGAGCCTCCTCTTCTCCAGACTGAACAATCCCAGTTCCCTCAGCTGCTCCCCATAAGACTTGTGCTCCAGATCCTTCACAGCTTCATTGCCCTTCTCCAGAGCCTCAGTGAAAGAATTTATATTGTTCTATATTGCAGACAGGCTCAGAGAAACCCAGTCACAGACTTCTCTTTTTTCACCAACATTTTAGATAGCCTTGTGGAGTCCCCATGGTTATGTTTCTACACCATTAGACCTCGTGTATCTCTTCTTGGCAGGGTGGGAGTCTGCAGACTGTAATGGCATGCTGGCCACATGGCCATGCTGAGCAGAGCAGGGTGGGGTGGGGATAGCCAAGTCAGTGCCCATTAGTACCAGCACATGCAGGCTCCTTGGCATGGTGCTAGAAATGGTACTGCTCTGTTAGCCTGCCTCCACACCAGTGCTAAAGAGGATTACCTTTTGTCATGCTATACTGCTTCCACCTCTGGATTAGCGTTTTTTGCCATTTGCTTGGGAGTCTCTGAGCCATGCTCCACTGAGTGGGGTAGACAGAGTAAAATTTCCCTCTACTGAAAGCACAGCACTTTGCAAAATTGCAGTGAAGTGGAACATGAGTGTGCGTAGCCTTCAGGACATTTGGCTGTGGAGAATGAATAATCTGAGCTTGCCATGGGAGGAACTGCTGTTTCTTTGTCCCACCAGCAGTGTAATCAGCATACTTAAGACCTTTTCTCCAGTAAACTCTAGGTTTCAGTCTCAGGCTTCTTTCTTCATAGTCAAAATTGCTTTGCTTCATTCCAATTATCCTCATATAAAGATTGAAACAGATGGGTAAAATTCACCCCCTTTGTTGATTCCACAGACCTCAGTTGAGCAGTAATGTGAGACTGGCCTGCATTCAGAAAGTTGATACGGTTAAAGTTTGAGGAGCTAAATGATGGTTGAAGATACGCCCCATGTAACAGGAGAATTGAAGGGAGAGCACAAGTTACTCCCAGTGGAAGAGAGGTGTTAGCACAGCATGGCGGCAGACTCCATCAGGTGATTCAAAAGCATCCACACCCCTTGGCTGCTGCTGCTGGCTCTCATTATGCCCAAACAGGGCTGCTCCTTCACCAGAGATGGCTGAGACTGGCCCAGTGCAGCTGCTGGGGAGAGTACGTTAACGAGACGAGGAGCAGCACCGCGCTGTGTTGGGGACAGCTGATTCACTCTTTCCAGCAGGTGATTTTTGGCAGTGCAGCTCCTCAGGCCCTTGTTAGAAGTGAAAACGGCTTTGCTCATGGGCACATTCTCTAAGGAGAGCAGCTGTTTTCATAAAAACGATTAAATCTGTACCAAAGAGACATTTTATCAGAATTCAGGCCAGAACCCCCCTGCCTCGCTCCCCCTGCAAATCTGCTTGCAGGTGTTTGGGAGGGAAAGCTGAGAGAGAAAAGAGCAAGGGCTTAGCTAAAAGTGAGCATGACTAACAAATTACTCATAATTAAGGTTTGTTAATTGCATAGAACCCAATTAAACCTTTCCACGTCTAAAATGGAATAACTTATGCTCACACCAGAGCTGTTTAGCTATTTGACATTTTTGGTGACACTTGTCTGTTGATTTGCAGTTAGATAACTTCTTGGCTTGGAGCCATCCCAGGACTGAGCTAAGAGACATTTTGTACATGTGTTTGCAGCACATTTTCACAAAAGGTTGCCAGAGTTTGGCCCACGATGACTAGTGAGTGGATTTATTACATTATTATTTTAGATTGTTATATTATTATTATGCATGACTGACATTGTGAAATTCTTTACGTTACAGAACTATGTAGAGTTAATATAAAACAGTAAGCCAGAGAGACATTTTTCATAAAATTCCAACCTAAAGTGCAAATTTTATATAACTGAAAAGTCATGACTTTCTGTAGCATTTAGGAGGAGAATACCTCCCCAGAACACGTTGCCTCAGAGTGGACCTAGCAGAAACCTTTCCCATGATTCAAAAAAAATGCAGATGACCAAGAAATGATCATTTCCAAGTGTGTGTGCCTCTTCCCTTCTTAGTTCCAGCTGGGACCACAACTGGAAATACCAAAATACCACAGAAATGCAGCTCTCGTGGTACTTCCAGCCCAGGCAGAAGCAGGAAGTATTAGAAAGCTTCCAATAAATCATGTTTTCATGAGATTTCCAGCCCAGCATTGCAGGTTTGAGAAGTTTGGATCACAAACCCAGCTCTGCTTGTCCATCTGAATCAAACACCTCGCCCTCAGGAGACGAACCTCTGTGCTTAGAGCCTGCTCGATCTGAGATGCTGCTGATACTCCTTCTGAGCCATAACACATCTTCAGTTTCACATTAAGTCCAGCTATAAATTGGATTAAATCTTGTTATGAAAGACAGATTTAACTTGGGCCTTCCATTCCTGCTAGCTGCAGGACAGGATTTTCTCCCAGGACAAAGGCAACTGCAGGGCTCAGCAGTTTGGACGCCCATGGCAGCAGGCTGCTCTTTGGGTGCATGCTGCGTGCAAGCAGGAAAGAAATGGTATGGTACCAAGGAGAAGAAAAAACACAGCTTGAGTAGCATTGGTGTTTGTCCCTGGCAGAAGAGAGAGGACTGCTAGGCCGAGCTGGTGAGTCAAAGGACCCGAAGGCCCTTAGGAAGACCTGCGTCTCTGATGGGCCCCAACCTGCCCTAATCAATCAGCTGTTGTACAAAACTGCATCAAAACCACCGGCTGTGCACCAGCTTGTCCTTCCAAGCGGTACAACCTATCAGACCTGGGCTGTGCGGCTGGCTGCTCAGATGAGGAAAGCAACCCATGGTAGGGGTAGGTAGGTCATCACGATGGTGCAGCATCAGGAATATTTTTCTGTCCGTTCAGAACTGAACTGTACCGAAATCTCTGTAAGAAACCAGGTCAGAGCAATCATACCAAAAAGGGGTGCATTGTGTGCTGGTTGAAATTTCACCACAAGCAGATCGCAAGATTTGTGTGACCTCATGATCTCTTTTGTGAGCAGTGGTTGTGTAACAGATCCCCCAGTATGATAAGACAACATGAGGGCTTACACAAGGTAGGAAAGTTTGCTAAAGATACGGCTTGCCACTCTCTTATTTTAAAGACATAGCACCAATATTTCATGTTCAGGAAAAAGAAAGACTCAATATTTGCGTTCTTTATTTGAGGCTGAGCACAGGGCCAGTTCTGTCGTCCCTAAAAGGACCAACACTTCTGCAGGTTCGGTCTGCCAGGAGGCAGCTGGGGGCAGCCCCTTCCCCTCTTCGCATGCAGCATTGCTGGGCAGCTGTCATCTCTGCTTTCTGCACTCTTACGTTTCCCAATCCTCTGGTGCCCGTGTGCAGACTGTCACAGAGGAGAACACGCGTTCACGCAGAAACGGTGCTTTTGTTCCTGTGCTTTTGTTCCTCTCATTTTAAATGTAAATATATCTGCTTGCTCTTTTGTATGGAAAAAAAAAAAAAACCACTAACTATTTCCTGAGTTGGAAGTCTGAAGAGACACAGGCCTTTGAAACATTTTCTTGGTGTGTGGGCAAAAACTAACAATAACTTTGTTATAACGTGTCTGACTGATTCTGCTGATACTCAGATTGCAAACCACTTTGGCTGCTTCTACTTGCGAATGCTTTGTCCATTCCTGCTTCATTTTCCATTTAGTGTAAGATCTTGGGAGATTTTCTATTCATTTAAAAATAAGACCCAAAGCTTTTTTGCTGACCATACAGATTTCTTCAACAACTCACACACACACACACACATATATATATAGCTTATGAAAGAAGTATTTTTTATAACATTGCCTGTATGGACAATAAAGAACCCACTAAATATAGTTAATATTAAAAGTTCCCATAATATGTCTTAGGTTTCAGAAATTTAGAACCTGGCTGTAAACAGTGGTTTTCAATACCCAAGAGAATGTAATTTTTACTTTTTTTTTTTTTTTAAAAGAGTGTGTTAAAATGATCACTGATTTTCCCCAACACAGGAAATCTTTCAGTAAGCGTTGGGTTCAACGATGTGTTTATTAGTTTTGAATCACTGCTGTGGTTTGTAACTTGTCTTTTGAACACAGTGATGTGTTCCATGATGTGTTGTATCTGATATATATATCAGTGGCAGGCACCGAGAGCCTCGGGCAGGGATGCAGGTTCTAGAACATCTCATCTTGGTAGGCATCACCTGGGCAAGCCTCCAGCTTCATCCATATCATGTAGGAAACAGAGCAGTGACAGAGGATGACGTTCAGCTGAAGTTGAGTACTCTTCAAAGGCAGGCAAACTGCTTTTTTGCAAGGTCTGTGCGTGTGACTGTTCATCCTGGGGTATCTGCCTGTTCCCATTTAGGAGGCCCTCGGGGAGACTGTCTAAGAGATGTGCAAGAAATTTATGTTGTATTTGTTTACAGATTTTTATGGCAGTTTATGCTCTAGGATCTCGGATGTTACATTACTCAGTGTGGAGGAATATGATCACAAAATCATGGAGAAAACTTCAAAATGTGTCTGAATATCTGTGATAAATGTGAAAGGTCAATTTAAAATGAAACTCACTGGTTGTTTGAAGGAGGTGAAAGACAGCTTAATCATCTACTTCCAGAAAGTCAATGGCTCTAAAGGAGTGGGGTGTACCATGAAAAACTCTTAGTGTGGCCAGTGGAGGTGGAAGAGCAGGAAAACTTCAAAAGGAATGTTTAGGAACTTGAGTTCTGGTCACAGTGATCTCAACAGAAGGCCAAGCAGGCTGAAATATCTGAGCCAAAGCGGTTCAGAGGGTTATGCAGTGGGAGACAGACAGTCCAGACAGAATGGGGAAAAAGCCATATTGCCTACAAGTGGATGAAGTTGCCTCAAGAGGAGGTGTAGGAGAGTCCACCAGTGACGGAGAACCTCTAGCTTCTGCTGCTTTAAGAAAAGTGTCTTCTCTCAAAAGAAAGTTGACACACAAACACACTTTTGCAGTCTTTCAACAATAGCAACAAATAGAACAGACAATTCAATCCAAGTCTTCAATAGCCCCTTTAGAAACTGTCTTCTGCCAGTTAAATCCACTTGTAGTTCTTTGTAAATATCACTGTAACTGGCATGGTAAAAAAAGTCAAGACAGGTGGAGATGGGCTCTGTGCAATGAGATGTGAGATTTGTTGTTACCCTAAGCCACAAGCAAACATGTCAATTGCATGTTCCTGTGGTCTGCCTGTTGCTCTTGTGAATATTGTAATAGCCTTTAATAGAGAGATAAACATAGACTTGTAGCTACAGAATAAAACCTCACATAGTCTTCCAGCCAGTATTGTGATGGCATAATTAGAAAGTACTTTCAAATATGACCTTTTGACTACTGATGCCATCCTGAAACTTTCACAAAAGTGACTGTGTCAACTGCATCACATGGCTGAAGTTAGACTGATTTTCAGCCATGTGATGCTATTTTATCACCCTCAGGACAAAGGTTAAGCCCTCCCTTTCTTTTCTCTGTTAGTCACCACTTTCTTTGGTCCTCTTACTTTGATACTGCTAAAATTCCTGATGACCACAGAGTTAAGAGTTTTTATAATCCACCGTGCGCTTCTCTGATGAAGAACCCTGCTATTGTGCCGCATGTAACAGAAAGACCTTCACACAATGAAGCAATCATTCTTCCCCGGCAGGGTCTGAATGTCTTGATTCTCATCCCGCAGCAAGTTTGGCAGCGAACAAATTCCCCAGCTTCAGAGGGCAGTGGCCAGCATAATCTTTTTGCATGTTAAAACATTCCTTAATGTTAGACTCTCTGCATTCAAATGGTAACTTTAGCTGACACAGAGTTTTGTAGAATATTTGAACTGCAGCCGGTTGAAACTCTACTCCACTGCATTTGTGAATATTTTTATTACAGTATAAATGTGTTATTTTTCCTTTATTTTATTATGGTACAAACATATTTTTAAAATTTGTTCTGTGGATTATTTGGAGGCTGCAGCTTCATTTTGCCTTATTGGAAGCTTGGTACAAAATTGGCAACATTGAGGCAAAGGCTCATAGCTTTTAAAATCAACTCAGTTCAACCTCTGGGTTGAATGGTCAGAAATGCAGTTCTCTAAGGGACATTATTTGATTGTGTAACTAAGCAAATGGACAAGAGCTGGATGCACACTTGAACTAAAGTGAATTTACTGAAGTTGAGAATTTCTCCTGTATGTTTCTCACTGAAGATTTCAAGATTACAAATGAATAAAATCAGTGTCTTCCTAAGCAAAATCCAATATAAAATGAGTAACATTTTTGTTGTAGAAAAGGTATGAAGGAGGTCAGGTTTAAAATCTGTGTTTTAAATATTCCTCTTCCTTCCAAATCTGGAGAGCAAACAAGAAAAACCAGGAGCAAAATCCAACACTAACATCAGCTATCCCAGACCTGGACAGAGGCTGTGTAAAAATTCAATAATAAAAAAGATACTACAATGGCCCTGCTTGTTATTTGTGGCATGCCTTTGCCAGGCTGGATCCCCACCTGGACAAGAGGAGCACAATGGTCGTGATGCATGGCTGATGATGATCCGGACCAACTCGAGGGGACCGTGGGGGGCTCAAGAATGAGGTGCTTCTCCCCTGCTCTTGTATCACGCAACACCCCTGGCTCCCTAATCCTCTTTCATTCACAGCAGTTATTGAGGCTGGGGTGGGATGTGGGTGAGGGGAGATGTGTGGTGGTCCATGAGGAGGCACTGGAGGAGGGTGATGGGGACTGATCCTGTGCCCATGGGATGCTCTGCCCAGTCCCAGTGCAGGACGTGCTGTAGTGGCTTCTCCTGGCTCACAGCTGTGTCACTTGCAGTGGGGTCTAGCTCATAACATCTCAGGCATGTGATTAACACGAGTGTAAGGGCTGCTGGATACAATTACACATTTATTTTTACCTACCACTAAGGGAATTTCCATTGAGGACTACACAAGCTGGTTGCCCTTGCTCTGTACTCTTTCACTAGTATTTTTCCTGACAATTCACATCTAAGAAACACAAGACAGAGAGAGACTTAATGCTACGTGAAAGGATTTTCCTAGGGTAACTGTATTCAGTCTTTGCTCAAACTGAACGAATAACTTTGATCTGTCAACTGTGAAAAGTAAACTGGGTGCGACCTTCCGTCATCGGCTAATCGTCTCACTTAATGACATCTGTTAACTTTGTTCTGATATTAGATCATGGTCTTTCTTTGTACTGTCAAGATTTTTCATCCAAGGTCTAATTATTTCACTTTATGTGTATACGGATATCTTGGGAGTCAGTTGCACTTAGTACGAAGATCATTTTTTCTGTTTTGAATTTCCACAATTGATGTGGCCTTTCAACTAATAAAACACCTCAGCTCAAAGAGCAGCTCTGTGTCTTCCTTCTCTCAGTCTTTCTTTCCCCTCTCATTTTCTTTTAGGCACCATATTTATTTTTATTCTTAATCAAGAGGGAAGGAGGAAAAGGGAGGTTTGTTTCTGTCCCACTGAAGTTCAGTAACTCAAAACAGTTGATTGACGTGAATCATTATACAGATCTGAACCATACCGCAGGAAGGATGAAGAAATACTCTTTTTTCAGGCAGCCCTTCTGTCCCCCTCCCTTTCCAAGGTTTTTATCTTTTAATAGTGGTAAAGGCCTCGGTAGATGGCATTTTGGGGGATTAATGGCCATTTGGGGTTAATGCCCTAAGGCCCTCTGTCCATCAGCTCTTTCCAAACAGTGATTAATCTCCAGGGGAATGCTTGTGCCCTGATCACTGCTGCTGATAATGCTCATCCTTATAGTATAGATCAAAACGCATAGACTTATTGTGGTAATGGCCATGTCCTCACCTCCCAGGCGGTGTTCAGGTCAGCCAGCCACTGCTTAAGCCTCTGGTATCATCTGGTTGTGTCTAGCTCAACAGGCATTTTCCCCGAGGTTTGTCTCTGTTGGGCCTCAACCCTGCATTCCCCCATCCTGTTGGACCCCAGTTTCTGTCCAGGCAGAAATCTCCAGTGCTCTCCTTTGGTAACTCCAGGGAAAATTTCTCCGAGAGCATTGGGCCACAGTCCTCTCTCTCCATCCTCTGTACCAGCAGTGGAGGTGGCGGGACCACCTCGTAGTGTGATGGCAAGAAAGGGAGCTAGCTAAGCAAGGCTGGGGGGCATTGGCTGGATGGATGGCAGGGTAAGATTCGCGCCACTCTGAATTCCGCTCTGTTGGCTTTTGTTGACTAATACTTTGTTTCTGTGATGTACACACCGTTCTCTGCCAAGTTCAGGTGACAGAAAAATGGTCAATAAAGTGAATTGCATTGTCTGTTGAAGAACAGAGCCTGTCAGTAAGTCTGCCTGTACTGTGAGTTTGGCCAGGTGAGTGGGTCTAATACTTTTCAGGTGCTTTCCTGTGGATCAGCAAGGTTTATAGGATGTGAAATGTCACATAAACAATTATAGGCTCTCAGGCTGTCCGGATGCTGTCTCTGTGGTAGGGGATTGTTTCCTTTGCTTTATCTCCTACTATTTTATTTGGTCTAGTTTTCAGTTTTTGATGAAGTTTACCCTGCATCACTTTGGGAGAATATTTCATAGCTTAATAGTCCTAACGGAGATCCAGTCTCATTTCAATTAGCAATTCATGTGTTTGTGGTAGAAGTATGTAGTTCTATGTCCAGTTATAGACAATATACAAAGGTAGGGAAAAATGAAGGGAAGGAAGCAAGAGTGCGGCATGTGAAGACTTAAAATTCCACGTGAGTCTAAAATAAATGTTTCAGTACCTTCCTGTCTCTTTAAAAACATATTTCATGCTGAGAAATAATAGAAGACGAAATGGCCATATTTTCTACTTTTGTCCCTATGTATGAGTCAGCGTTATGTGTTCATATGGCATTTAATCTCTATACAAGCAATTCCTCAAACTGTCCTCTGAGTTTTCAGCATGCATTCTTTGTGCTTTAAAAAATAAGTACTGGGCCTAGTGGTCCTGCTATTCCCCGATATGTTGTTACAAGCGAAGGCTGACACAATTATTTCTCTATGATCAGGTACAAGCAGTTCAATGGGTGCAGGTATTTGATTTTAATTACAAAGAAGTATTTTTTAGTTTATCTCTATTGCAAATGTTATCTTCTTACTTTATTTTTAACTTTTGCTAGAACTTTTAAATGCAATGGCTACTTAATACCAACTTCTGTAAAGTAACTGATGTTCTGTTACCTTACATGTCACGGTATTAGATATAAACACAGCTTTTCTCAATTTGCCAAGTGTTTTACTTTTTATTTATTCAATCTTTGAGTAATTATGATGAGCTACAGTAGAATTAAGAGAAGACGTAAGAGTCTTCTTAAGAATTAAGAGAATTACTGATCACTTTTAAACGTATTCCCAAATCTGGTATGAAAACAGCGAGGCTATTCATATAATTCTCAATGATTTCCAGCCACTCTTGCTGACAATATGAGAAAATACAAAACCATTACCAACTTGCCAGAACAGAGGAGTAATAGCCAGTCGGTGCTACTGGGAGCTGTAGGGCTATTTGGAAACAAATGGTTATTTCACCAGGGAAGTAAAACAAGCTGCACAGATTTACTCCATTTCTGCCCCCCCACTTCCTCTGTTTTTTTTCTCTCCTTTCTTCCTCCTGATGTATCTGTAAAAGAAGGCCCAGAGATCAATCATGGGGAGATTTCATCTGTATAGCTCAGAGTAGGAGACTATTCCTGTGGCAATAGTAGGAAAGGCTCTCCTTCTTTAAAAGTCCTGTTTGAAATCATGGGAAGACTGCTGAGAGGAGCACTGGTGCGAGCTGCCTGATTAAAGGAAGTCTGTCTCCATCACTGTCCAGGTCAGACCTGATCGGAAGACCTCTAACTCCAGCAAATAGCTCGGTACCACTTATGGTACTGCATCTCCCTCTTGGTGAATAAAATGTCACTGCACTTGTTTAAGATTTCATTCTTCATAATGCCTGTACCAGGCCAGTGTGACTCAAGCTGACTGTTTCTAACTGGCAGAAACAATACACAGGCACCTGGCTGGAAACGTATGGAAAGCTGCTGCAACTATTCCCAGAAGTATATCTGGGGTAAAGAGTCAGAAATGTAAGAATAACCATACTGGATTTGACCACAGGTTCAATATCCATTCATGGCTACAGTGGATGCTCTGGGGACAGTGTAAGAAGAGGGTATACATATAGATGCTGGTGTTAGAAAAGGAATTCAGACACATTTCCCTTTCTGCAAAATAAGAGAAAATCACTCATCACTCATTTCACAAACAGAAATATTTAATACTACCCTCAAGACAAATGAATTGTATGCATGTATGGGTGCTGCAAATGAAATTCCATGTTGGGAAGGTCTGGAAAATATGAAAAATGGAAAGGAGGAGACAGACAGCTAGACAATAGCTACTAATTTTATTATCTAAAAAAATTCTAGCCAAACCCACAAACAAAACTCCATTACTCTTGCTTACCTTTGCAATGCCTATTCAGTGAGTTAGCTATTGAGAATATCTGAGTGGGGTGGCTTTTCTTGGACATATCAGCTGTGGACAGAGAGGTGTGAGGAGGTTTCCGTAGGACACTTTGCAAACTGTCAGGGAGCTTCCCTGGTGTGTTCTGGGGAGTGGGTTGGTGGGAAAAGACAACACGTGTCTGCTTCCCAAGAACATGGATCTTGCCTTGACCTATGCAACTGAAGGGGAAACATATGTAAATAGCTCTCTTAGATAGCTCCGTGATGCCAAAGTGGATGAAATTTTGGGGAACATAGTGGTCTAAGTGCAAACTTCTCTTAACAAAAAAGTGCAGGAATAGGGGTCAGTCATGAGGGTTCAGAACTGGAAGAGGTGATGTCCATGTGGAACACCAAGATGGAGAAGAGCTTAGGACCTTCAAGGGAAGGAGGCAAGAGCTGTGACTGAACCCTTGAAGAAGTTCTCTTTTCAGTATGGAGAAACTTTCTATTTAAAGATGTTAAGGAGAAAAAGCAATCATGTTCACCTTAATGAAACTGAAATCTTGATCTATTTAGTCTTCAAAATGAAAGGAATGGAGGGAATGAAAGAGCCACAGCATTAGTTCTGTGCCAAAAGGCAAATCTAGTTTCCTAGGTTAGACAAATGTGGAGTTCCTGCTATTGAACTGTATGGTCATGACCAGGGGAAATAAAGGTTTGCTTCAATTCCAAGAGGAATTAAACATATAAATCATGAGAGTCGGGAAAATAAGACTCACATGGTGCACTTGATTTAATCTGAATGAACCTTCTCTTCCAAATTCCCAAGCAATTCAAGGTTTTCCTTTTTTCTTTTTTTCTTTTTCT
>NC_034410.1:125158637-125172641 GCF_002078875.1 Numida meleagris
TTCTTTTTCTTTTTCTTTTTCTTTTTCCTTTTTCTTCTTCTTTTTCTTCTTCACCTTTTTCTTTTTCTTTTCCTTTTTCTTCTTCTTTTTCTTCTTCTTTTTCTTCTTCTTCACCTTTTTCTTTCTTTTTACTTGTTTTTGATCACGCATTTTTTTCTGTCTTATGGCTTTTGTCTGTTCTTGTGGTTGAATTCAGTGAGATTGTGTTCTTCAATCAGGTTCTTCCTGTATTTGTGTTTTTTTTTCCAGTGCCTGGTCTCAAGATCCTCTCACCATTCTGAATATTTTAGTTTCCTGGTAACCGAACAGGTGCCTGTATCTGCCTCATTTACAAAATATATATTAAGGGCATTTAACATTATTTTCTAGTGTTAATTACAACTGGACAACTGCAGTCATCAAACATTTTTTTTTTAATTTTAGTGAGTTCACCTCATCCAAATACAACTGATGAAATGTTATAATTCCAAAAAGGTTGTTTTTCACATTTTGGTTTGAAGGCTTTAAATGTGACACTGCTTTAAAAATTGTATAAGGTGGTTTTGAATTAATTTAAGTCCTCAACCATTCTGCACATTGCTGGATTTCAGAAAAGTAAAAAAGTAAATCAAAGATAGTCAAAGTCTTAGAGGAGTGAGTTCTTGTACTGTATTTCTGATATATCTCAGATAACAATTAATTGCTCTCAGAAGGATAAGAATGCATTACTTTTTAATGGAGTTGGGTGGAGATGTGTTCTTCTCTCACTTGCATTTATCTGCCCTCATCCCTGAAGCTGCCCAGATGTAAGTTTGTAGTCCCAGCTCTTTTGGTCTCTCTGGTTTCTTCTTCAATGGATGATGGGTGCCATACTTATCAATTAGACAGCGATAAAAAAAAAATCATATCAAAAACATTACAAAGAGGAAGAGGGGGTTTCTAGAAGATCTATTCTGCTGCTCTTCCATAAGTAAATAGTGAACATGCTCTGAGGTGTTTTTGGCTGAAGGAATTGATTTCATTCTTAGTAGCAGAGCTGTAACCTTAGCCTAATGCCATAGGCTTGAAAAGAGTGCCCCCATGTAACAGAGCAGAGTATGGTCAAGTACTTCATGACTGGTCTCATGTGAGCTGCAAAGGGTCTAATCTCTTGATGCTGAGGCTTCTTTTATGCTAAGCCACTGTCTAAAAGCCTCCATTATCTCTTCCAAAATAGTTCATGGAGCTTTGCCATGCTCTGAGATGGTGCAGTAACTCTTGAGCAGCTGGTGCTGACCCTGAGTGTCACCTGAGTGCTTCAGAAACTTGGAACTCTGGCTGTGATATCCAAGAGGCAAAGCCTTCCTCAGTGAGGGAAATTACCAGTTAGTGGAGAAGAAGCAGAGCTGCCTTCAGCCTTTCCCCAGGACAGGAGGGCACACAGCAGAGCTTGCCCAGCTAAAGGGACATTAGCATGGTTCCTGAATAAATGGAATAATTCACTATCACCAAATGCCTCCGATGAGCTTTTTTGTACTGAGAGCATCACAAGTCAGGAACGAGGGAAATTTTAAGAAGTTTTAACCCTCCACTCGTGCTGCCATTGGTGTCACTGTCCTTGAGTTCATCATTGTGTAAGAAAAGTTGAGGTGCTGAACTCCTGTAGCCATGTGTGTGCCAATGGCCTGCCATGTTTGCTGCATTTTGTGCTGCCAGTTCTGTCTCACCAGCCCATCTTGCTCAGTGCTGCTGAAGATCTGCAGGGGATGGCAAGGAGCACTGCTGGGGATGAGCTCCCTGGGAGGGGGCTCTGGGGTGGAGGTGGATAAGCCAAGTCTCAGCAAGATGGTCTAAGAAATATACCATTCATTGGGATTTTTGCTGCCAGAGATAGGTAGGATGATGTGAAAGAAATTGCATGAAAACCATCTCGAGTTTTGGTGAAAAATAAAGCCAGATTCCAAGATCACCCTTTTCCACTGAGGTCACCTGTTCCTATTCACCTCCATGTAGAGAATGAAGCCAATTTCTAGTTTTTTTGTGCAGGGCTAAAAAACTTGATTATTTTGCAGCTTCTCTGCTTTGTTCTCTTTCATCCCCTATTCAGCGGGGGCGGGGGAGAAGCTGAGGTAGGTTTAAGCTCACCATCTGGTAGCATCCCTGAACCTTGCTGCATATCCGCTTTCCGTTTTTGAATGTCATCATTGGTTTGACTCAGGCTGCAGTGTTGATCCTAGCATTGCTTTGGACTCCATTGAGGGGATACTTACAACACATTGTTGGCTTTCAGATCTTTTGGATTTGACTGCACAGAAACTGACTGGAGGGAAAGCCTCTGCGCCCTGATAGCACTCCCATGGCACTGTGTGTAAGCATACTGTATGCAGAGGGATCTCAGTGGGCAAAGTGGTGCTGGATTGACAGTTGGACTAGATGATCTTCGAGGTCTTTTCCAACCTTAGTGATTCTGTTATTCTATGATTCTCACGTTAGTTCTTATGGGGCTGTAGAGAGGAATGGATAGGACTGAATTACACCCTAGTGAGTCTGGATCAGTCTCCAAAAAGAATATCTCTGCGGCACCAGAAAGCTGCCATGTTTATGAATCCAGTTTTATGCTCAAGCGCATGGTTCATCCTCAAAGACAAATAAATGAATGGAACTGGCTTTACATAATTTAATGACATTGGTAAATAAATCCATTTGTGAACCATGAGATGCTATGTTTGCTTAGTGCCCCTCTGAGTGCCTTCACAGATGTATTAACCTAAAGCTTCTAGAGATATAATACTGCATGGAACCTCATGTGAATCCCACTATGGACTTGAATTCAAACAGCACATAAATGCAAAGGCTCACCCCAAGGAGTCCCTCTTTCTCTTTGAGGAGAAATCTCTCCTTCTCCCTTCTCTGCTCCCAAGCCCACCCCACCATGCACCATGTGGAACTCCCTCCAAGCTCGGCAGTAAGTGGTTTGGTGGAAGGCATAATATCCACAGGCTCTTGGGAGACTCATCAGAAAAATCTGTTTATTAATTAATGTGGGTTAAGATGATGCAATGTATTCAAGGATTTCTTGTAGCCCTCTCCTGATGCTTGGGTTTGCTGTCCCTCCTTACAGCAGTCTCCATTTATCTCCTGTAATGTGGTCGAATCACTGCCGTGGAGCATTTATTTATTTTTTATTCTAGCTGCCAGACAGCTATAGACCAATTAATCTGCAAGTATGCACATTTGGGGATGATATTCTCTAGTGACTCAGCAGTGTAACAGATGGCAAAATATTTCATATTTATTTCCATTCCATTTCTATATTGGAAATGAACCCAGACATTTTATTTTTTTGACAGTCAGACAACATCTGTTGAGAACTCTGTCAGCTGAATTACAACCTCTCTGGCAGGTAGTCGGACAGACAGCATGAATTAATTTCAGCTATCCTGTATGTGGTTAAATGTCTTTTTTACTACATTGTTTTCATTACACGTGCTGGATTGATGCATGCTGACTAGCTTTACATTGTACCCTGAGAATTTAAGTTCAGACATATTAAGGTTCAACACATTAAAGATGCTGTGCAATAAGTTTCGATATCAGTACATTTATTTGCGCTCATTCCTTAGCCAAGACCAATTAAACAAAGGGATAGTTTGGAGGGGCCAGGCCAGTGGCTTGGAGGCGATGCTCTCCACTGCTGTGGAAGAAGCTCAAGTGTGGGAGTGGCTTTGTGGATTGAGTCCCAGGAGCTGGTGTAACCCAGACATATCTCAGTCTGAGATATCTGAGCTGAGCGAGGGCTGCCAAGTGCTCTCTCTCCTGGTGCAAGCAGCATCCGAGACTTCTGGCAGCTCTCAAACAGATTGTTTTCCTGGGGAAGCAGGTGTGGAAGCTGCTCCTTCCATGCTGAGAGGAGGAGGGTTGTGAACACAGGGGGAAGGAACTTGGTGTTTTTCTGCTGAAACAGAAGTTCTCTAACAGTGATTTCCTCTATGTTTGCTGTCCCATGTATCACAACCTTAGCTCAGTGCAGTAACCTCTGTTCTTGAATGTTACCCACACTGCCAGCCTCCCCTGCCACAGCACAGTCAGTTCTCCCTCTGGTTTTATTTCCTTCCACAATGCTCTCAGCTCCTTCATGTTTTTGCTGTTGGACACTGTGCGCAGTGTCTAATGCAGACACACATACAAATTCATTCTCTAAAGAGCACACGTCTGTGGACTGACCAGCTGCTGCCAAACAGACTGAACAACAGCTGAGTTCTCTTTGCGTTTTCCATCAGACATTTCTGATTTTCAGCAAATCGATGTCAGTGTCCTCTAAGATGTCTACTGTCTGCCAAATGCAATTAGGGTAAACTGATGGACAGAACAAGCAGGGTAAGCACAGTTGTTGAAAACTAGGCTAGGAATCACAGTAAACAAGTGAATAATGAGGGAAATATTTGCAAGACTTTATTAAATTACTTTGGTTCAGTTGTCTTTTAACTGCATTTATTCAGTTTTGTCTGTTTTTGTGACAAGAGTTGGATGTTCACTATTAATTTCGTACTTCACGTATTTTTCTCACAGTCATATGAGTTGCATCCGCTCACCCATATGCACGTGTATATTTATACATATGTGCTCAAATGGTATTTGAAACCTAAGGGTGATCACTGCTGTTAGTTTTTAAAATCTTGATTTCTTTTTAAGTTAAATGTTTTTTAAGAAGATTGTTCTGCCAAACCAGATAAAAGAGACCTCTCCATGGATTCAAGACCTCAAAACAAAACCATCCATGTTATTTCCCAGTGTCTCCAGAATGGTATGGCCCACCACTTGTGAGTCACCCACTGTTTTCGTTAAGAATCTACACTTTGAGAGATCCCATGTTGGTTTAGAAAAAAAGAGACATTGTTTGATTCCTCTTCTCACATTGTCTGACCTCACCAAAAAAGGGGATTCTAGTTGATAAACAGGCATTTCTTCAATTCTGGATGGAAACCCTGAATAAACAACCAAGTGCAATAAGGCACGGCTATCAAGAATGGAACGCAACAAGCTCCTACAGATTTAAGGTTTCTTAAAATGGCAAAAAAAATCACCTAGACACACCTTCCTCCCTAACTTTTTTTTGCATCAGAGCTTTCTGCAACAGGATTGGAGTTTTGTTACTGTCTAATAAATCACATTCCAGTGTGATCTCCACAAACAGGCAAATTTCTACCTTTAATGAGTCTCTTTTGAGTTTAATTAATTACAGAGGTTTTACTTGTGTGGAAAGCATTTCAAAAACAAGAGAGATTATTTGGTCTTAGATTTTCCTCTAGATGAGCTGTATAACGGCAACTTGGCTGTCAGTAATTGCAGTTCTTTAAAGATCCTTCTATTTTGCCATTGTATTATTAATTTATAATGGTTTTAAGACCAAAGGTTGTGTTCTTTTTAACCAGATAACGTGCCACGGTCAAAATCCAGCAAATCAAGGATTTCAGGAATCCTTATGCTCTGCACTCCTTCCCAAACACCTGCTGAAATGAGCTGAGGATGTGTCTTGCTGATCTGAAATCACCTGGGTCAAAGCTTACCTTCAAAGATAACCCAAATATCTTAGGGTGTAAAACCATGTCATATTTTTGATAAATTCACCATCTCTTCCCTGCAGCCCTTGGAAAACATTGACCCATTGCAGGAACAATGAGATGACCTCTGAATGGACTCAATCCTGTTTACACTGTGCTCACAGTGCATAATAGTAAGCGGGACCTTTATTTTTTTCCAAGTTTATAGCAAAAAGATGGAAACAATCTAACATGAAAGGCCAGTTGTCAGGCTGTTCTAACTCCTCTGGAAACTATGATGGGAAAACTATTAGAAGTCAAAAGTATTTGGTAGCTGGAAAGAGTGGACTGTAAACAACCAAAGCATGTATCCCTACATTAACTATGAGAAAAACCTGCATGAAAAAACTGCAGAGCATAAAATCCAAGCTGTGTCAGTCATGTAATCTGTTTAACTCTGTATGTTGTCTTCTACAGGAAATCAGTAAAGCTAGAGGACTTACCATCACCTAGATAATGTCAACAAAAATAGCAGTGAAAAATAGTGTGGATCAAGGGTAACCAGTATAGACCTAGTAGCAAGGGTTTAGGGAGTTGCCGCAGACAAGTATGTCCTTTTAATTACCCTTCTCACATCTCCTAGATAAAACCAAATCAAAGGAGTAATCTCAAGAGGAATATAGCTCTCTCTAAATGTGAAAGATATTAAGCATCCTTTCTTCTGTCCACTGAGACTGTCAAGACTCTTCTCACTCTGAAGTTTACGTACCATCTCCTGTTTCTGTATTTATGTGAAGAAAGCAAAGACAAAGAGAAGCTTAGAAATCACGTGGGAAAAAGTTTCCTTTGTCTGTGGATCTTTTTGACAGAGAGAAGTTTTCTGGGCCATCAAGACCTTGAAACAGTTCCTTGGTTAAGCTTGACCTGGATTTGCCATTCCCAGACCACTTGTAAGAACATAGCAATTTTGCTATACTGGAATATGTCTGAAATGAAACCGTTTTGAGGATGTGTCCACTCTCTGTAGATAGTCATGTACCATACCGCATTCCCTTTTTCCTATATTATTATGGAGAGGTATAAATTCAGTCTGCATATGTGATGCTGCACACTGGTAGGTGTTAGACAGTGTAAAACAAAGGCACAAGGAAGGCAGTAGTGAAAACAGGAAGGCATCACTGAGGTAGCATTTCTCAGATAAGAAGCCAAAATATAAATAGAAACAAGTTTCAATCAATGTTTCCAAAGACGATTAAATACAGTAAAGTAGATGTTAATGATGATGCAATTTGGAAGAAAAATCCCAATAAAAATAGTGATTGAGCATGGGCAAGATATGTGCTGATGAAGCAATGAGTATATTAAAGGAGTTTCTCTTGTTTTATGCATAGACTCCTGACCAGGAAAACTACAAACACAACACTTCTTATCCATACTTCATGCTTATTATTATTATAGTTCAGTTTTGTTTAATCTTGCAATATATTTTATGAGTCTTATTAAATGGAATAGTAGGGTCTTACTGCATGATCAACTAAAACTGCCACTGTACTGCCTTGTACTCCCGTAAGCAATTATGGCAATGAGAAATGGTTGTCAAGTTCTGAATCTCCATATCTCCCTGTGTGAGAGTGAGATGAACCCAAAGTATAAACCAAAGGACTCCCAAAGGCCAAAGAGGAAGACATAGGATATCTTAAATACATAGAATCATAGAATGGTTTGGGTTGGAAGGGACCTTTAAGATCATCCAGTTCCAACCCCCTGCTATTGGCAGGGACACCTCCCACTAGACCAGGTTGCTCAAAGCCCCATCCAGCCTGGCCTTGAATGCTTCCAGGGAGGGGGCATCCACATATCTCCAATGACAGTGTGGAAATAGCCCTCACCTTGCTAACACATACCTGAGCCAGCTTGTTTGCATGTGAACTATCCTTTTGAAACTGAGAATACATTTTATTTGTTCAGAGAAAGTACGTGCCTGAAGGACTGAGGCCAGACCGTAAACTCAGGTTGTTGGTCACATGGCATGGTACAAGGTGTACCATGGGAAGATGCAGGCAGGGTTTCTCCTAGCATGTGCAGGGCAAGGCACACCTCAAAGCTCAGAGCCAGGCAAGACTTAGGGCTTCTGAAGGAAGATTTAATTAATAGAGTTGCCTCTTAATTAAAGAGCTCTATGTGAGTTAACTATTGTAGGAGATGCGTCCCTGAGGGCCTTTATTTACCCCTTCCACCCCTCCACCATGGTGGTATCTCTGTGACACAGGCAGACATGAGGTCTGAGGGTACAGATTTCTGAGCTGGTGACCTATAGACATTGAGCTTGCATTAAGCAAAGAAATATCAGGCAGGCATCCTTCAGGTTGTACAGAATTTACACTGAAGGATGCTGTCGGCTTCAAATTTCAGAAAAGGATACTTATTGAAGTTGTTTTAATATTTTACATATTGAAACTAGCACTGTGTGTCATTCAAAGTCCCATTTCTATGCCTGAGCAACTACTTCCAGGCTGCTTGGGGTTAAGGCTGATGTGCAGCAGTATGTCAGAATGTGTAGACTGGAATTAGAAATATATGAAATGTGGCAGTGCTTGGAACTTCCCTTTCATTTCTATGTTAAATGTTCGGGTATTGTTTACCTATAACTATTTCTTCTCTACTTTTCTGTTGTTTCTGGGCTTATATATGCTAAATAATATCCTTGGTGTATGTGAAGTCATTCCTCCTTTGGTTTTTGCTTGTATTGAATTCCACATATTTGCTGAGCATCAAACGGTTGCTTAAATTTTGCCACCATCTTAATGTGAGATCTTTTTCTAGGAGTTTACCTGGCCTTGGGTGAACTAAACATGTTCTTCAAAGACTATATTTTCATTCATACTGTTTTTTTTTTCCCCCCCACAAAATCTCAAGATGCCATTCTGTCAGAAGCTGGTGTAAGATTCCCTTTATAATGTTCTGGTGCATTGTTGTGAAAGGAATTATCATGTTGCAAATTCAATAACCTGCCTTCAGGATCAGTTAGCAAGAAATTATAGGCCATAGTGGAACAAAACCTTGTTAAACTTAATATCCTTGGTAACAAAGCAGGAATGGTAAGAACAGTTCTAAAAATTTCAGAGGTTTTGTTTTTAATTAGCTTTGAAAATTTTGATCTAATGTGAAATGTGACTTGCAGATGATTGTCTTTCTTTCTGTAACACAGAAAGTTTGTTCATAAGGCGAAAACCTAGTGTGCCAAATTCAGGTTGGAGAATGTTTTTATGGCTATCTAATAAACTCTGAAAATAGGGGTTTATAATGGAAATGCTGACTTACTCCTTATTCTAACAAGGCTAGCGGATGCCGCTGTAATGTACTGTGTAATTTATAGGAGTCACCTGTTAAGCCATCTGGGACAGAAAGTTTCCCAACTTCTAAAATGCTGGTAACTTGATTAAACTCATGAACTTCATTTTACAGTGATACTAAATGCAGCCTATGCCAGCCCATCATATTCTTGGGCAGCTATTTCATATTTACCCAAGGAAGTTAAAAAGAACCTTTTTAATTAGTCAGAAATGAGTACTGGTGGAGGTGAAAAAGCTGATGCTGGTGCTTTGATTTATTGTTTATAGGTGTCATATGGAGCGAGACCTGGGGTAAAATAAAAGTTTCTGGTGTTACCCTTCAGCTAGAGAAAGTGTTTTATTTAAAGGGGTCTTGGGGCTTTTAAAAATTGGGTACTTTATATTAGTCTATTGAGACTTCCAGAGACTGGAATATTCAACAGAAATGGAGATTGCTGGAGATGGAATGAGGACAGATGATACTGGGGGTGTCATTTACAGGCATCAGCTAAAAATGCTCTACATGTGGATTTATGGAGTAGCAATGTCTCTTGTAGTAGAAAATACTTAGGTTTTCCTTGGAAACCAGAGAGCAGTGAGAATCAACTTTAGTTCATCTGTGTTTTATTTTAAAAAATTTCCAAGGTTTTTTTTTTTCCATCTGTAATTATTTTCCCAGGTTCTATATTCAGTTACACAGTATTTTGAGTAAACAGGTGTTTCTGAGCAATACTTTTGATTCAGCAGTTGGGATTCTTCTTGTGATTTAGCACAGAACGTTTTGTCTACTTTTCGGAAAGAGAGATCCTGTTTTACACATGATATAGAACTAAAACACTGAACCTCAAGTGGTCATTAAAGACATTTTGCATGGGAATCAGCAAAATATTAATCTTTTTCCCACACTGCAGTTGGAGTACTTAACTTTTCACACTCCTATTGAAGTGTCTATGAATGTGAGTTGACATTTTCACCCCAACTGTTGCATGGTGTTGCTCAATATTCTCAAACAGATGCTAGCATCCAGCTAACATCCAGCTAGCAGTAGTCTTCAGACAGCTCTACAGACAAGCTCTAGCCTTGTAGTGTAGCCAGGAGTTTCTGGGCAGCCAGTTGGAGGCTGTAGAGTGGACTCCTACGGGAATAACGAGCATCTCAAGCTTCAGTGCTCTCCATATGTAGGAGGCATGTTGCCCATCTTTGTTCTCCCTGAGTACATGTAGAGCAGATGAAGTATTTCTGAAAAATATATCTGAATGAGAAACCCAGCAAAAGGAAAATCCAATAGTGCACAGTCAGCTCTCCAATCTCAGGAAGCAGGTGAGGGAGTGAATGAAACACCCAAAACAGACAGTGATCCCATTGCTTAGTATGCTCTTGGCAAGTGCTCAAGAATTACAGTGATAGGGGTGTGACAAGATTATACATTCACTGGAACAGACTTACGTATCCTGGTGCCTTATCTTCATTGTAATATTTAAGTTCTTATGTAACTTTCAGAGTGCTATATGCTATTTCAGTGTAAAACAATACAACAATAGTTTGTCTGCTGCTTAAAAACTTGTGAGGATTTAGGAGCCATGCTAGACTTAAAACAGAGAATTAGCTTTCAGTGTGATACTATGAAAAAAGATCAATACAAGTCAATACAAGGGAGATGACTTCCCCTCTTGATACACTATTTATAAGACTGAAACATTGCACTCCTGTACTAGAATACTTAAGATAGTGTAGAGATTATTTGAAACCTGAAAACATAAACAACTTGATCTTTATAGCCTATCAGAAAAAAATGTTTGTGCAACTATTTGATCAGTGTCTAAGATCGTTCCCTTGGTAAAAATATAGGAGAGTTAGAGTTAATATACTCTAACCTCTTGGAGAAAGACAGAGCAAGGCACTAGATGCAAGTTAACACCAGACCGAAACAGGAGAGAAATCAGACAAATATTTAAGCAATCTTAGAAAAATATTGAGCTACCAAGCAAAACACTAAGCTCTACATCTCCTGAAAGCTTAATACCAAAACCTTTTGGAGAATGCATTCAAATCAAATGGTTGTAGACTTCAGTACAAAAAGGTCAAATGGCATTATATGGTCTGTGCTGTATTTCTGGTCTTCAGAAATAGGAGTAGAAAGGAAAATAGGTTTGCAAGATAGTTAACCTACTGCAGGACAGGTTTAAAAGGAGACAGAGTGCAGATAGCAAGTAATAACGATACAGAGCCATTTCCCCTACTTTTAGCTCTATCTTTTCGGTGACTGCATTCAAAGATGGCAATAAACTGTGTAACCATTGCATAATGATGGGAGTGAGAAGAGTTTTTCCTCGAAAGTACTTAGGACACTAAGCAGATGGCAACAGCTAATCCAGTCCAAAGAAGGAAGAAGTGAAATCATCCGGTCAGTTACATTCACTGGGGAAAGTCACTGTGATTCTCCTAGATCTAATAGAAAAAGAAAATAAGACCTTGCAGAAACCACCATGTATGTATAATTTTACAATGGAGCAGTCAGTCATCTCGTCTTTTCTTAAGCTGCTGTAATTGGAAAAAAACAACACATTTTTCTCCTTTATTACCTACGAATGTATCCATAACAGTTTCCTGTAGTTGTTCAATGTCAACTGAATTACACTGACACAGAAATGCTGTAGTTTGTAGCACTGTGAGATCAGATGAATTACAGATTCTCCCTACATTCTTTGCAGTTGTGTTTTTCAGTGGGCACCAGCACAAAATTTGATTGAGCGCTTACAACTGCACAAAAAGCAAGACTGGCAAAGAACGCGCACTGAAGCTTTCTCAGCACAACATCATGGATAGTATTTGGAATGAGGAAAGCAGTAAGGCAGCACTAATTCAATCCGCAATGTAGCCCGGGTGTCAGTCAGGTCCTTGTGCTGCTTTGGCTGGGTTTAGGGCTAAGTCTGTGTCAGTAGGGGATGACTTTCCCTCTTGTTCCTCCCGAGTTATGACTTCACCCTTATTGTCTCCAAAAGCTCATGTTTCATCTCTAGCCAAAGAGTCTTCCACATTACCTCTAACAACTCCATCCTCTGGACTGCTGACCGCACCAGAAGAACGGGTCCCTGCAGGTCGCAGTCCTTCTGTTGGCTGCTCTAACTTAAAGGAGAGTGAGTTTCGGCATTCTGATTCTTGCCAGGAAGTCCTGATTTGGAATTGTGAATTTGGAGTTGACTTCCAAATATTAGTCCTTGAGTATGACAGGGTTTACTAGGTATTTGAATTTTTTTTTTGACTGAAGTACATTGAAAAATGAAAGTCAATGGCTACAATTTTCAGTTTTGAATGAGCAGAAAATAGAGGAGCAAATTTTACCTGTATAGAGCACTGAGAAATAAAGTAACACACACAGAAGCAACCTTTTCTCTGAGCCCCTAGTGTATGGAGCAGTACAAGTAAGTTATGTTTGTAGCATTATGCTAATAATGTAGCATACAAATGGAGTGTATGAAAGTATAAAGCAGAATATTTTATCTTTTTTTTTTCACAACACTACATAGAAAAACAGTGTTTTTTAAAAATGCAAAATATACAAATTCAGGAATGTTTTACTTAGAGTTTTGTTTGTTCTTTTCTCTGTAAATTAATTAAAAGTCAAGGAGGTACAGCTAGTAACAATTACTGAACATTTTTTGCTCACAAATTGTTTTCCACAGTACTCTACTTTCCTCCCTGTTCGTCACTGAGGAGAACTGGGATTTATTTATTGTGCCAGATAAAAACTTGAGCTAATAGCAAGCAATTTTGTATGACTTCATATTTTCAAAAATGAATTAATTTACAAATCAGATTCAATCACACCTCAGGTTATAGTAATAAAATCCAGATTTGCATGCCACTAGAGATATGTTCTACCAAAATCACAGACTTCAGAAAGTAATTGAAGTATATTCTGCATTAAATTATATTCTGTTTACAATATATGTGATTTAAAAATTCCCCTTCTGTACCATATGAGCAATGCCTAGGGAGGGTGTGGGATTTTGGTGGACTTGGTTGAATAACATAAAAATAAAAAGAGTAGGCTGTAGCTTTTGGTGCAGTCCAGCAGAAGGACTGTTGAATAAATAACCTTGGGAAATGTGGGACTCAAAATACCTCAGAAAAATATGACTGTGTCTATATTTCTCAGGTGTGCCAGAGCATATGTCCCTACTGTGACATGCAATCAACCTGTAAACATCTGTGTTTGCTGGGACATGTCCCACAATCTTTGGTGCTAAGCACTTTGCCTCCTCTGAGAGGGCTGCCTTTGAGTGGTTTCTTCATTTAGCCTTTGCTCTCTAACCTAATGCATCTAGAAGATGGATCATTCTTTCCTGACTTATGTCTCATGCCAGTGAGATGACTCTCCTTATGGATGCCTCAGGGCACCCAATCTGTCCTTGACGCCCTTTGGAGCACTGAAGATCTCCTGCTGGAGAGAATCCCTCCTGGAACAAGCTGCCCCAAGCCCAAGGGCACCCAGGCACACACCGCCAGGCTGAGGTAATGCTGTGTTCACTGACTGAAGTTTCCCCATTGATTTAATGTATGAGTGTCTTCAGATGTTTCAGCCAGTTCCTTTTGATGTGTAAATTGCCAGAAGTTCTGTCCTAAGAATAAAAAATGCTGCTAGCAGTTGATTTTTCACATCAGTCTGCATACCATCAAACATTGCCAATGTAAAATATGACTTTCACAAATTGTTGTTCTCAAATTTGGAAAACAATTACTTATTAAACATTTCAGTGTTTTCTGTATCACTTTTTCACGTTATTTTTATTTTAAAAAATCCACAGAAAGGATGTATAATTTCCTGTTATGAAAATTAGAAAAAAATATTTGTTTTCCTCATGAATCACTGGTTTCTGTGTCTCTGGGGATCTGTGGTTTCATCCTCCCTAGAGGTCCATGCTCCTGAACCAGCTGCGTATCCTGCAAAGGGCAGAGCAAGTCTGCATCTTGATTGTGTTATCCTGCCCTCTGCTATTACCTTGTTGCTGAATTTCTGCTGAGACCTCAAGTTCATCAGTTCTCCTTGTTTTATAACAAGCATTTTAGGAAATGACATTGCCAGAGATATCTTTCTTTTCTATTTCTTGCTTTCCTTTTCCTTTCTAGTCAGGTTTTTTTTTTTTTTTTTTTTTTTTTTTTTTTTTTTTTTT
>NC_034410.1:125172652-125207463 GCF_002078875.1 Numida meleagris
AGGAAATGACATTGCCAGAGATATCTTTCTTTTCTATTTCTTGCTTTCCTTTTCCTTTCTAGTCAGTTTTTTTTTTTTTTTTTTTTTTTTTTTTTTTTGTTTTTTTTTTTTTTTTTTTTTTTTTTTTTTTTTTTTTTTTTTTTTTTGTGATTGAATAGGCATAAATAATCAGAATCAAAGATCACCTTTTGAATGTTGTGGAGGCTGGAATGAAGGCTGCATTAATCAAAATGTTTTTTGCAGTTATTTTCTTAGTTCCTCTCTATGGAGTTTTCTAGCTGACTTGGGAAGCATGGATAAGGTTAGCCACAGCTTTTTTGGGGAAAAGAATTATCTCCCTATCTCCCTCAGATTTTTCCCTCAAGGTCTATTTATTTAGTGTTGAGTTTTGCCAGACCACTTGATACTTCTATTTAACACGCAAAAGCAGTTACAGTATATTAAACGATTTAGAGATGCATTTTGAAGTAATTAAATGCAGAGCAGTGATGCAGAAAATTTGTCAAAATTAGTGTAAAATTATGATAACCACTGTGCTGAGTCTTGAATGAGGTGGAAGGTGCAGTGCTGGTGGAGAAAAAGGAAGGATTATGTTTTAAGTCACTGTTCTGGAAATTAAAAGGGCAGTGTTAAGTTCTAGCTCTGTGTGACCTGAGCAACTCACTTACCTTCTATTCATCACCTGCAGATGGGGATAATCACTGTCTGCTATGAAGGCAGAAGATATCAATTTTTATAAATTACTTCTGGATTTTGTGCTATAAACTGCACTGACACCAGGGTCAGCAAGGTCTTCTTTCTTTGAGAACTCTAGGAAAAAGAAAATATTTCTGTATTTACTTTGGAAAACATCCTCAGAGATGTTTTCAGTGATAAAGTCAGATGCTCCGTAGTTTTTGGCAGAACTTCACCATCCTTGATTCCTTCCACATCCCGAGTGATCCCACTTACTGTGTGTTTCATATGAAGATCTGTCCCTCCCTCTGACACTCTGTGCCCCTTTCTCTGCTAAGGGCAAAATGATGAGCAGAGTGGAACCAAATTTTGCCATGAACCAGGGAATAAGGCAGAGTGTGAGTTGTCCCCATGGGCATTCCCCACAACCTGCCTGCTCCCTTTCTTCACTGCTGGCTTGGGACCTTCCTTGGTGAGGGGAATGAAGCTGAGACAGCTCCCTATAGGGATGAGACAGAGAAAAGTGATTCAAATCCTTTTGTGTCCAAACTGTGATCTTGATGTGCACTGAGAACAGGAAGACACTAAGGCCAGAAGTTCGGACACAGACAGGAGCCAGAGCTGGGCTGGTCCCCAGAGGGTCCTGAGGAGAGGAGTGTGGATATGGGCCATCCCTCCAGATAACTGTGTGCCTGCTCTTTGTGTGAAACAACAACACTATGATGATCAGATTGTTTTGATGCTGTAGCTACTGTCTGCAAAGCCAAGAGCTTGTGTTTCCTTGGGCTTTTCCTTCTCTGTGGTGCCTCTTAAGCAGTGCTTTGGCTCCATGGAAGAAACACTGTGGTCCTATGATTTCAGATCATTGTTATAATGCAGTTGAAAATTACATGTTGCTTCAAGTCTTTATCCCTGAGGATTTATATATCTAAATTTCAGAGTAGGGTGCTATGAATTACACAAGTTTAGAGAGAATCTGCTAGTGCCTGATGGAAAAGATAGACTAGGTCATGCTTAAATTTCCTGTTTGTTCAGTATAAATGTTTCAGTCATTTTCATTAACATTTGTTAAAAAATGATGTTTTCAGGGGTAGGAAAAAAAAGGATTTTATTAAGTATGTCCTGGGGGAAGGACAAATGACAATCTCATGTGCCCATGTTAGTCTCTGGACACAGCAGACCAGACAGGAGGGTAAATAATCTAACACTACAGGTGCCTTCTTGCTGGGGCAAAAACCTGACAAGTCCTCATTTCTGCCAGATGTAAGAATCAATTCTCCTGAGAGTTGGTTGGAGCCAGGAACAACAGAAATGATGGTGATGGTCTGGCTATGCTGCACGGTTGCCAAGGAGCCAGCTCGGGCATTTGCTGCAACGTCTGTGGGATACAGAGGTCACCGGGACAAGAGACACTCCAAAAAGCCATGGCAAGGAAGAAAAGGTAAATCATAGAATCATTAAGGTTGGAAAGACCAATAATATCATTTAGTCCGGCCATCATCCCATACGTGTGACTGCTCTAGACCATGTCACTCAGTGCCACATCTCCATGTTTCTTGAACATCTCCAGGGATGGTGACTCCACCACCTCCCTGAGCAACCTGTTCCAACGCTTTACCGCTTTTTCTGAGAAAATTTTTTTCTTAATATCCAACCAGAGCCTCCCCTGACACAACTTAAAGCTATTACTTCTCATCCTATTGCTGTTACTTAGGAAAAGATGCTGACCCTCACCTCGCTAGTTTTCTTCCAGGCAGTTGTAGAGAGGTGATGGTGGGGTATCACCTGTGGATGGCCAAGTTTGGGTTGATTCAGACCAAATTAAGGTGATTCCTACTTTGAGCAATTATTGGTCAGAAACTGGAGCAAAACTAATGGGCAAATCCTTACTGAGCTGGAAATGTGCTGGACTGGAAGAACAGGAGAAAACATCAGAGTTGCTCAAAAAGCCATGAAGATATAATAAATAAAGTACAATGAAAGTGTTCTGATGAGTGGGAGGAGGCACTCAGAAGTAAATAAAGGAAGATTCAAAAGAAAGACAGCAAAATGGAAAGGACAGAGAAAAGGCAATAAGATAAAGCCGGAGAAGGTGAAGGAAGAAGATACAGTGAGTGTGAGAAGGAAGATAACCCACAATAGCTGGCAATGTGTAGGGAGAGGAGGAGCATGCACTGAAAGCCCACGTGTGGGTGGAACAGAGTGGTGAGATGGGCTGCTCAGGAGGGCGATGTGGTCCAGCCTGGGTTGTCTTCTGCAGGACCTGTGCAGGCAGAGTTCAATGGGAGTCTGATTTCACCGGTCATTGATTGTCTTGGGATTTAGCTCTTTAAGTCATAACATGCTGATGTTACACAGCTGTCAAATTGTGTAATTTGCATTTATATAACCCCTGTTATTCCAATCTGGACTAAGAAAAGACTGCACTGTGCCAAAACCTTCACTACTTTAAACATTATGAAATATTACCTCACTAACACTGAGTGTACTATGTGCAACTTTAATTAATTAGTTGAGAGCCCAAAGGTTAAGCACACATGGATTACCCAGTGTAATTTTTTTGGGGAGCCTATGTACAAAATAATCAATCTAGGGTTTCCAAAGGGAACATTTCCTCCTCCCTGTCTCAAGGAGCTCTTTGCCACTCCTTTGAAGCTGTGCTGGGATGTGTCTACCCAAACATAACACAAACGCTGCAAGTACTTGGTGCCTTGAAGTCACCATGGCATGCTGGATCTTTTTTCTCTGGGGACAGCTTCTAGAAAACACTCCTGATTTCCTCCCTAAGGAGAGAGGCATGGGAAGAAAATTTCACAGGCAATGGCAAATGTATGGGACAGGTGGAGGCTCAGGGCAGCCTTTGGGGTGCTTACAGCCTGGAGCTGTCCCAGCTTTCTCAGCACAGGATGGTGTGGGAACTAGGCCACATCTGTGGAGAAGTGATGTGGACATGGCTGCACAGCCCTGCCATCCCCTCAGAATGGGGCCAGGTCTACCTCAGCATTGATTGATTTTCATCCAATTTTCCATTTCTATTCCTGTGGGCTCTAGAGGCCCCCTCAAAGAATATGGGGGTCTGTCTTGCGACACACTGTACAAATATATTCTGAAAAGAAAGTATCTAAAGTATCTGCCCCAGAAAGCTTACAATTTACATGATTTATTTAGCAGAGAGGAGTAATTTATTTATTCCTCTCTGGTTCCTTGCTTCTTGCCACCCACTTGTGAAATGTTTATGTGAGCTCTGCTCTGCTGCATATTACTGCTTTAGCTGAATTATTTTGACTTTGAAAACAAATCCTTTCTTGCACTAATGGATTTCCAGTAGTGTTTCTCGCATGTTTCTCCTTAACAATTTCTCTTTGAAAAATGGCCTGAGGCATTTCCACTGGGAAATCTTTATTAATTTGTTAGAAGGGAAGGTACTGGTCTACTTTTTACCTAAGGTCACAGTGATTTGGACACTCTCTGGACATGGGGACCTGGAGCCTTATGCCACATCTCTCAGTTGATTCCTCCAGCAACAGGATTTAGGCTTTTACTAGGCCAGGATGGGGATGTTTCATCTACAACCACACTTCGCTGGGACAGGGACTGACACTGAGATATTTTATCTCTGGACAGATGAAATGATCAAGTCATAGAATCATACAATCACTGAGGTTGCAGAAGACCACTAAGATCATCTAGTCCAACCATTGACCCATCACCACTATGCTCACTAGCCATGTCTGTCAGTGCCATATCCATGAGGTTCTTGAACACCTCCAGGGATGGTGGCTCCACCACCTCCCTGAGCAGCTATTCCGATGCATTACCACTCTTTCTGAGAAGAAATTCTTCCTAATATCCAACTTGAACCTCCCGGGGCGCAACTTAAGGCCATTAACTCTTCTCCTAAGAGAACAGGAGCAGAAAGTGTTAATGACTTCATATTTTGCTTTTTCCAAACAGCATTGTGGATTATACAGAATATTCCTGAAGTATTAATGACATTTTTCTTTTCTGTAGATTTCTTTCTTAATATCTAAATTTGCCTTTCATTACCTCTTGTACAAAGTTATCAGCTTGGGAGCTACTGAAAGAACTGCTTGTACCTACTTAGAACATACTATCAACATAGGAAATGCTCAGTATTAAGAAGACCATCATATAATAGCCTTGAAAAGTAAGTGTACAAGTAGTCCCTCATTTTGATTCCCTAATTTCCCCCATTTTGTCTTCCCTAATAAATATTTAACAGACACACTTGTGCTGTAAGTCGTAATGGTCTGAAGAGAGGAAGGATGAAAATGTTGGGATTGGAGTGCAGTGGACTTCCCTAAGATGTGGCTGGGACAGCTGGTATGAAATACCCATAAAAGCAGTAGCAAACCCTACTTCAGATCTCTGAGCCTGACCCAGACTAGGACAACAGAAGAAAGTTCAGATCTTTCCCTAACAGATTGCATATCCCAACTCTTAATAACTTTTTACAGGGAAAAGAAAATTGGAGCATAAATTCCCTCAGCTAGCTGATCCTAGGAACAAAACCAACATCTCAAGTGCCACCTAGAGATAAATGATGTTGCTTGCTCTTGGAAAGAGGAGGACTCTGTCACAGTTGTGTTTCCCACCAAACCCTGGCTCAATGATGTGGTGCTTCTCAGAAGGATGATATCTCACCCTGAGGGAAGGCATGCACAGACAAAATAAGGACTGGTGAAGAAATGGCTTGCAAAATGGAGCTGGGGAAATGCCTGTGGTTGGAAATGGATTTTCACTTCTCTAACACAGATTCCAGCACAACCGAGGTCTAATCACACTAATATGTGATTAATTTTCCCCATTTTTATTATGATGGAGTGTACTTTCTTGTGCCAATGCTTTTTAATCTGTTTAGTTTTCCATTAGATTTGAAGGCCTCTTCGTAGACTTGAAGTAAATTTTGCCCTTTGATGTTTGGTGAACTGGGGACACTCAGCATCTTTCAGGTCTGAGCCTTAGCATGGAGCTGTAACAGTCGGCAAATGGTAAAATGCAGACATTGTCCCATTCCTTCGAAATTTTAAGTTATCATGATGCCTGCTTGTTTCTATTAAACAGACATACGCAAAAGGATACATTTGTCATTCTACTTATTCTCTGCTCCTCAGTGTAGGAAATTGTTTCTCGGAAGTAAGCTTCCCACAGACTATTGCATTTGATGGATTCATTCCAGAAATTTGGCCAACATAAATTTTGAAAGTGAAGTCATAATTTACACATGAAATTTCAGGTACAGAATGCCTTTTCAAAACTTCATTGCCATTTAAAACTTAAGTGAAGGTTTGTGCTTATTTAATTTAGCTTTGATGATTGACTTAAAGGTATTTCACTTTCTGGCTATTTTGGGTTGAGCACTGAGCAAAATGATTGAGATGGAATGTCTTAACTGTGATGAATATGTTTATTTGGGGGAAAAAAAAGCATTTAGGACCAAGCCCAAAACCAATAATAAGACACGTGAGATATGTTTGGATGGAGATTTTGTCCCATCATCCTGCCAGTGTGCATCATTCCCCATGTGGTATAAGCTGGTTGAACAGCCTGCAAGTCCTGCAGGTTTCCTGAGAGACCAAGGAAAAATATATACTGAGTGACTTGCTGCCAGAAGGACTGGCACCAGTGAGCCCCTCACAAAGAGGGGGATCAAGCTCTTCAAGCTCTGAGAAGGCAGCACGTGTGGTTTTCTTGGATGACCCTGAAGCAACTCCCTCCTCTCCTTCAGACGTCTCCAGCAAGGCATGGAACAGAGATGTGAGGAGGTCACTGTACAGTAAGCAGGGATTGTGCTTCCCCTGATGTCTTCAGCTCTAGACTCCCAGCATGGCAGCAAAAGTAGTACAGCTTTTGCTCTGCCACCAGTTTTCTGCTGGGCAATGTAGTGGTTTCCCTGCTCAGTGTATTGGAAATTGTTAATCCCTTTCTATAGAACTTAACTCCCTCACATTATTTTTAAGACCCTCAGGTCAAGCTCAAAATGAGTTGAAGAGTCGTGGCACCCAAAGGAACACAAAAATACTGGTTGCCCAGGGAGGTGATAGATGCTCCGTCCCTGGAGACATTCAAGGTCAAGCTCAATGGGGCTCTGAGCAATGAGCTGTAGTATCCCTGCTCATTGCAGCGAAGTTGGACTAGCTGGCAAATGAATACCACAATATTCTGAACAAGCTGGCAGCCCACGGTTTGGACAGATACATTCTTCACTGGGTAAAGAACTGGCTGCATGTCCAGGCCCAGAGAGTGGTTGTGAGTGGAGCTAAATCCAGCTGGTGACCAGTCACGAGTGGTGTTCCCCAGGGGTCAGTATTTGGGGCGGCCCTGTTTAATATCTTTATTGATGACCTGGATGAGGGCATTGAGTACACCCTCAGTAAGTTGGCAGATGATACCAAGTTCGGAGGAAGTGTCTCCCTGCCTGAGGATATGACGGCCCTACAGAGGGATCTGGACAGGCTGGATCACTGGGCTGAGGTCAGTGGAATAAAGTTCAAGAAGACCAAGTGCCAAGTCCTGCTCTTTGGTCACAACAACACCAGGCAACCATACAAGCTTAGGGCAGAGTGGCTGAAAAGCTGTGCAGAGGGAAAGGATCTGGGGATGTTGGTTGATGCTTGGATGAACATGGGCCAGCAGTGTGCTTAGGTGGCCGAAAAGGCCAATGGCATCCTGGCTTGTATCAGAAATAGTGTGGCCAGCAGGACCAGGGATGTGATTGTCCCTCTGTACTTGGCAATGGTGAGGCCGCACCTCGAGTACTGTGTTCAGTTTTGGGCCTGTCAACAGTTTACGGGCGTTAGGCCCGATTCCGTGACAAAGGGGACGGGGGACCCAAGGGCCCACGTCCTGGGAAAAGGGGAAAGGGGAAAAGGGTAGGGAGATGGCCCTGAGAGCAAAGAACAGCGGCAACAATCTGAGGAGAAACAAACTAATTTACTAAATAAAATATCGGAATGCAAAACAACACACTATAATACAATATAATTACAATTTAAGCTGATAAATCCAATACAGAGAGAGGGAATGTCCCAAAATCAAGGTAGGCCTTACTATACTACTGACAATAAGACGGCCGGAGAGCGAGGTGCTGCCAAGACGAGAGACGACGGAAAAAGGGACGAGGTCTCGTGATCTGCAAGTTTTTATACTGCGAGCTTCTATCTTTTCCCTCCGGCTGGAAAATGGTAACAAAGGAGCAAAGTACCGTGGGGACTGTAGTAGTCCTTCTCTTCTGAGAACTAGGTATGTCCACTACATGATGTTATGATGTGGAATACCAATAACCGAAAATCACAAAACCATGACAGGGCCCCTCACTACAAGAAAGACATCATATCCAGTGAAAGGTAACAAAGCTGGTGAGGGGTCTGAAGCACAAGTCTTATGGGCAGCAGCTGAGGGAACTGATATTGTTCAGGCTGAAGAAGAGGAGGCTCAGAATGACCTTGCTGCTCTCTGCAGCTGCCTGAAAGGAGGATGTGGCTAGGTGGAGGCCAGACTCTTCTCCCAGGTAACAGTGACAGGACGAGAGGGAATGGCCTTGACTTGCCCCAGGGGAGGTTCAGGTTGGATATTAGGAAAAATTTCTTCTCAGGAAGAGTGGTGAGGCACTGGCACAGGCTGCCCATGGAGGTGGGGGAGGCACCGTCCCTGAAGGTGTTCAAGTAATGTGTAGATGTGGCACTGAGGGACATGGTCAGTGGGCATGGTGGGGATGGTTTGACAGGTTGACTGGGTGATCTCAGTGGTCTTTTACAACCTTAGTGATTCTATGAACCTTTAAAGGTCCCTTCCAACTCAAATGATTCTATGATTCCATATTTCTATTCTACAGTCAACCAACTAAACTTTCTAACTTTATTTTTTCCTTCCTACTGTTGTGCTTTTCCTACTTCTTACTGGGCAAAAATACATATTCCAACAATAGGCATCTCCTTAAGTGGGTAACACAAGTCACTCATGGGTTGTGGAAAATACAGCTGAGTCCATCAAAAAATTTCTCTAGCGAGTCTCTGTTAAGACAGGTCGAGGAGCAATATTCCTGACTCCTCCATTCATTATGCTGCACAGGTGAAGCCCTGTGCACAGTAGGTGAGACTACTGTGTTAAAAGTGCCTGAAGACACTTCATCCTGTAGGTGGGCCATAGTCCCCACCAGTCCTTCTTCTTGCTTTCTAGGACAAGAAACATCCACGCTGTCTGATTTCAGGGAATACAACTAGCTGCTGTGGTAGCTGTGCTGATTCGGAGTATATGTATACTGTCACCAAAATAGATTCCCCTCTTCCACCATTTTAAGCTAGACTTTGAAAGTGTTTCTTTTTCCTGAGGTCACACCTTCTGACTTGGTAAATGGAAAAATGACATATGTTCCACATAATTAATAGGAAACTAACATAGCAGTAACAAACATCACATTTTTCCTGTGGTTTTCATTACTGTAACATGGGATTGGATGTGAATCCTGAGTACAGTTTAATATTTCCCAGATACTAACAACAAATGATCCAGCAGCTCATGGTACTTAAGGCTGCAGTAAAAGCAACAAATGAGCGCAACTCCTTCTGATCCACATCAACAAGACCACAAACCACCAATGCCCTGAAAAGTGGTGCATCCAGAAAACCTACGGCTTCATGGAGGACTCGTTATTTTTCAAAACAAAATGAATGTAGAATGGACACTTTTTGGCAAATAGTTACAGCTGTAATGGAAAACATACTAGCTCATTAAGCTACACTCTTAATCTTCCTCACATATTTATCAGCTTTTGATGAAGCAGAGAGTGGGATTTATATTCTGTCCCATGTTCCACAGAACTTTTGTCCAGTAAAAAGGTCATCTGTAAATCTCACATAGGCAAGTGTAACATTTTCCTACCATAACATCATCTTAAAAAAAAGGGGGAAAAAAAGACATGGCACTAAAAGTTAAAAGCGGCTGTAAACCTAAGAAAATACATTTGTTCAGCTGAGCCCACATTAAGCTTGATTTGCTTCATTTGGAAACAGCTGAAACTGGGTAATCTTGAGCTTGCAGTGAGAAATATCAATTTAACATGTATTTGGTGTGCTAAAGGCTGTCCTGTTCTAATTAAAAATCCACTGTGTTTTTATGGCAGTATTCTGGAGGCTGTCTTGATTTGCTGATGAATGCTGACAGGGCTATTAAAGCTGTGAAACAACATCACTTGAACGTGGCACAAAATGAAAGAAAAGGCACTGCCATGCTGCTCTTGGGTGTTATTATCATGATTAAAATTGTAGCCAAAGTGAAAATCATCCTTGGGCTATGCGCGTTATTTATTTATCTATTTATCCCTTTAAAATGACTTCATGGTATTGGTAGCTGTGTTTCCCGTCAGGAACCCTTAAGGCCCTGCGATTAAATGAAAGAACATTTCTTAGTAACCCCCTCTTGTTTGTGCCTGGAAGTGCCTGAGGAATGGCATGGAGTGCTGTGTGCCAATATGAATATGCAGCATGGAGCTGGATGGGATGAATGCTGGCTGCTGGCATTGCTGACAGTGCTTGCTGTTAAAAATTCTTTTCTTGGCGCCCTTTTCAGAAGCGTGTCAGCAAGCTTTTGAAATTCAATGAGAAAAGAGTCACCTGGGTAGAATGTGACCTTTGGGGTCATGCCCACGTTGTGCGGAAAATGGCTATTTCCCCATTATTAGTCATGTTTTTCAAAACTGGGGAGTCATTCAGTTAAAGACTGGACCCACAAACAAAGCAGCCAAGCAGGTCAGGTAGGAAATGCCACTAAGCCATCCCAGCTTGGGATTGAGATCAAACATCAAACATCTTTCACTCCTTTCTGTATGAGATGAGAGAACAAGAAGACTGGAAATAAAGCAGACTTCTCTTTGCAAGGCCCAAGACAACCCTATTATTTTATATACATACAAGGTTATAGGTTGATGCTGGTCAGTTTTTTCCTGTGAACACTGTCCCCAGCCCGTGCGTGGTGTGGGGAGATGGGGACACAGAGGTACAGCAGCTGGGGTCAGGGATGGCTCCAGGTGTGGGGCATCCCTCCTTGTAAGGAGCAGGGCAGCAGATCTACCTGATAACCATGGCAGAAGCGGGAACAAATGAATGCTAGTTCTCAGACCAATCAAGATATTAAGCTAAAATTAACGAAGACAAAAAGAGATACGAGGAGAACAAGTATTTAATTGTCCATGGAGAAGTGCTCTGAACCTGACAATAAATCTGTCTGCCTTGCCATCACTGGATGCTGCCCATGGGACTCACACGCCTGGAATGCAGAAGTCCCTGAACACAACCTATTTAGGAAGAGTTGAAAAGGGAAAGGGAATGATAGGCTATGTAAAATGGGTCGTTATCTCTCTCTGAGTCACTGGACATCCTCTCCCTTCCTCTCTTCTCCTCCCATGTTTGCAGTCTGGTTTTGGGGGAGTCATGGTGCAGTGGAGAAAACAAAGCAGGAAGCAGAGCATGATGATACAGCCAGTTGCCTTGGCTCCAGCAGCTGGCAGTTTCTTTAGTGCATGGATGCCATGGTTTTATAACATAAAATGTCCCTCACCCAGGTGCTGGTGTCTGATAGAATATTGTCCCAGCAGATGGGAGCTCCTGGCTGATCACAGCTGTTTGGAGCTGGTCTTGGTGTTTATGCACAGTGGAGAAGGTATGGATGGATGGATGGATGGATGGATGGATGGATGGATGGATGGATGGATGGATGGATGAGTGGATGGATGAGCAGAGGAATGGATGAGTGGATGAATGGATGGGTGGTTGGTGGTGTGTCTATCCTTAGCATGTGTGTAAACTTTGAGAAAAGAGTTTCTTTGTGCTGCTTGCCATTGTACATTTGTATTTAGAAGAGTGGTGTTGATGAAGGTACAGCATCCAGCTCTGACGCTCATCATCAGAAGGGGATGCTGATGCCTGGAGAGGACATAGAGAAAATCCATTCAAAGCATTTGACTGTTGTAAGGAAATGTCTCACAGCAATGTAAGTAAAAACCTAAGCCTGCCAAGGTATTATGTGATGTGGTTGCACGCAGGAAAGAGTCTGGGTATGTCTCTTGCAGCGCTGTGTTCCTGGGGTGGTTAACATGAAGTTATTAAAATGGTATTGAATGCTATTTTGAGAGAAAACATGAGAAGCATCTAATTAGTTTTCAAGCAAAATCACAAAATCACAATAGTGTGTTTTTATAATGCATGCTGATACTGTGTGTTGGAACAACAAAAAAAGCCATAAATTGCAGGAACTTTCAGTTTGATCGACAATCTGGCTGCGTCATTCTGTCAGCGTTTAAATACTGCAGACATTTCAAGATGTACTGGATTTTAAAAGATTTAGCATGTTTCTTAACTATGTGGTACATCAGCCTTAATCTTAGTGAACAGAAAATAAATAATCACAGAAATACATGCCATGATCAAACCGTGTGTTATAACTAGATTATTATGTGTAGACAGAAAAAACTCTAAAACACATATACTGCAGTATAATAACAAGTTTGATTTCAAGTAAGAAATAAGAAGTCCAAAAGCTTGATAACAGAAAAAAAAATCACAGGAATGAATCAATGTCTGAAACTACCAAATACTGAGGTTTGGAAGCTTAGGAGCAAAAAGTATATTGGCCACTGAGAGAAGAAATGGAAGAAGTGTCAATTATAATGGAGAAATAACAGAAGTGTTAAGTAAATACTTCTGTTATGTATTTGGGAAAAAGCCACATGAATTAGTCACATTACATGCCGATCCTGATACTGAAATACTTTTCAGCCCAGCAGTAACCCGGAGGATGTTAAACAAACTACTGAAACTAGACAACTGAAAATCAAGCAGTCTAGATTATTTGCATCTGAGAGGTTCATAAGAGATGACCAAAGAGCTCTTTGGATGATTAATGGCATTTTTCAATAAGTCTTGGAGCAGTGCAAGGTTTTAGAGGACAGAGTGAAAATTGAAGTTACACTATAGTAAAAGGAGTAATATTGCAACCTAGGTAATTTAAAGCCAGGTACCTTTACACTAAAGTGAAAAAAACAGAATTTTGATGAAAGATTCACTTAATAAAGAATGAAGATAATATAACTAATCCACAAAACATAGCTTTTTAGGGGAAAAAATGAAACTAAGCAGATTTTTTTTCTTTTGTATAGACTTACAAGTTGGTTGAAAAACAAGTATTGTAAAATGTTTGATTTAGTACCATGCAGCATTGTAATCAAGATCAGGGTAATTCCCTCCCTGAAGTATCCTAGCTGGATTGGATACCATAATGTCATAATAAATAATAAACAGATAATCATTGCTGAATATCTCTATTCTTATGGGCATCTTATAGATCTTTTTTTTTTCCTTTCCAGTTTTTCGAACTGAGATCTGAAAGGAAATCTTTGCCGAAAAGGTTTGCAACCAGCAGTGCAGACACTGGTGGAAGTAAAGACAGGTGGTTGCTGAAGATGGGTCTTCCAGCTCAGTGCACTGCTAAGGGCAACACCACACTTCTGGAAAAAGCAGAAAATGAGTCTTCCATAGGAGATAAGTAGTTCTTATCAGTTCTTATATCAAGAGATATATGTTCCAGTCATCAGACAAGGTATTCTACTAAACAAACTGATTGGATTTGTCAGTATACAAATTACATCATAGGTGGTTAGAGGGAGACCAGAATGGGAGAAAGATTACAAAGGATATCCTTTGGTGAAATACTCAGAGGTATCAACATGACTATTTTAATCAAAGGAGAAGTTAGAATTTAAGGGAAGGTAAAACTTTAAGCTACTCTTAACTACACAGCACCAGTGATTATGTTGCGCGGAGGCTCCAGTTAATGACTCCTAAGAGGTAGAGCTCTAGTATGGTATGGCTCAAAAAAAATGTGACACGATCTGAGACCTTAGAGCTGTAGTCTGAAGATTTTGAGTGGAAATTGGGATCAAATATTTTGAGGGTTGTTAATTATTTCAGCCACATACACGCTTGTGGTACTTTTCCTTAAATGAGCACTTTAAAACTAGTTTGTTTTTCTTTTAAGATGTGGTCTCATTTAAATAATGATTGCGGTGAAATTTTATGTGTTATTTTATTGAGAAGATCAAAGCAGAAGGCCATAACAATCCCCAACAGTGAAGTAAATGCATAGATCTAGTGGAAGAATAGTTGAGATTATAGTACTACATGGGAGGCTAGGACTGATAGGGAAGAATTTAGGGATCAAAAGTGAAGGAAACTGAAGAACTAAAGAAAACATCTGTTTTGAGCTGAAGAGAGACTGGCTGAAAGTTGTTGGGTCAAATGAGGTTATACTGAGTGCTGATGACCACCAGAGTATGCTGTGAAGCTTCGAATGGGCCTGTGCTTTCCACATTTTGCTCATCCCCTGCTGTCAAGAAAAGCATTTCTGTGAAGTGTGCTAGTACAGTGCCTGCTGGATTGCATTTAGTGCAGTTGTGGTGGAATGGGTACATCTGATTCTTGCTCTTGTTTGTTATTCCTTCACATCAAGAGGCAGGGTGCTGTTGCTGAAGCCTTCATTCCTAGATGGTAATCAGTGAGGCTACTGATACCATGTTACTTATCTTTTTCTCTTCGACAAAAATGCAGGGTAGCAGTAAATCAGTTAGCCTTTCCCCCTCCTAATTTCTCACCCAAGAAGAAAGAACTGCACCTAAAGCTGGAAGATCAGTCACACAAACACTTGAACATACTAGGAATAATTTGCCTCCCTTGAGTCTATATGAAGGGGATCAACCTGTAGGTATGTATTGTTTCCCTTGGAACAGTACAATGTTCAGGACACAATATGCTGGGGTTTTTCAAGGAAGGTGGATCTGGGCTGTAGGGCACCAGCTTCTGGCTGCATAAATTAGAAGATGTAGGACAAAGGCTACAGCTGACTGTAGGAAGAGGAAGGAAGGTCTGGTGATGAATGCAGCGGAGTGCTACTCTGAAGAATTGCTTTCTACCTCTCCTTTGCTGCAGAAGACTTTCTAACTTAAGTCTTTTGCAATCTTCATGCAGTTTCAGTGGAGTTCTTGTGCGTGATAGTTCATTATCTACGATGGAGTACAGCAAGAAGTAATAGAGTAATTTTCAGCCAAACATCAACAGCCAACTGGGAGCAGAGGAGAAGCTCTATTGTAGAAACATCCTCTGCTGTCACCAAGATAGAGCACATGAATTAATAGCTCTTTCTGTGTTTCTGATTTAATTTTTTTTCCCGCACATGAAGTTGCTCTCCTCACATGTGGATGGGCATACACTTCTATATCAGGGGGTGGGCTAAAGAGCACTCCAATGTACCACTACGCAGCTCTTGGCATCTCAGCCGTGCCACCTGCTACACTCTGAACGTGTGGGTGAGAATGATGGAATTGGCTGGTATGGACACCTATTTAGATATTAATGAGAGAAAAATGGGAGCCTCAGGCTCAAAGAGAGCCAAGGGGCCTTTACACTTCCAGTAGACCTCTGAGATGGTTTTTCACTAGGATGCCTGAGGCTTCAACAACATATAATCTAATCCTATAAATAATAGATTTGTTAATGGTGTCTCCTTTCTTCCCTTTGCAATAAGGTGTTTGAATGTGATCCAAGCCATTAAAAATAAGTTGATTATATATTTCTATACCTGAGAAGTTTTGTGACTTTTTTGTTTCTCCTTTTGATCACTGCACAAACATGGAACAATAATTTAAGAATCTTTTGGCTTTCTCCTAGTCAGCCTTGCCTTCCTTCCTTGCATCTTTCACAGATAAAAATTCTCAATGCAGTGCATCCTGGGAGTCGTTTTGGCACCCCAGGAGATGAGGTCTTGCCAAGAAATGCAGCCACAAATGAAAGTGAGGACAGGAAACAATTTGCCCACAGCTCCCACAAGACCCTGTGACAACAGTTTAAAGTGTTTTTTCAATGTATATTGTAAAAATCATACATTTGTTAATGTTCTTTGTTTTGACTCGGTGTCCACTTGTCCATTTCTAATGTTTTATTTAATGATTAAAATTAGAACGACTTGGATTGGATTAGACCTCAAAAATCATCTAGATCCAACCCCCCTGCAATGGGCAGTCTTACCAACAACTAAATCAGGCACTAGATCAGGTTGCCCAGAACCAGCACCTTGTTACTAAACTACAAGCAGTAATCTATCAGTAATTTAAAAATATTTTTCCTGCTCTTTACAGGCCATCTTAGGTAAGCCAAGCACTTTGCTGGAGGGAACTGGCTCTGCCAAAAGCAGTACTTGTCTGAAACTGTGCTATGGGATGGGTAAGTACATCCTGTTTTCCACTACCCATCCTGCTGGAGCCCGTTCGAGCTCTCTTCTGACTCGTGTGGCTTCCCACCCCACACCCTGGCCATCAGCTTGGGTCCAGAGGTGCATCTGCTGGTGTGTCCTATCATGCAGTCAGGTTGGGTGCTGGGCTGCATTTCTTGGGAACTAGGAAATGCCTCCAGGTGCCACACCATCAATGTGCCAAAGTTTCATTCCAGTGGATAAAGAAGTGCTTGGAAAATAGAGCAGGAGGTCCCACATAAGTGTGCTGACATCAACAGCAATCAGCAAAGTGAAACTGCCTTTGGAGATTATTTAGACATCTGTGCTGTGCTCTGCATTGTGGAGTTTATAGAGAGGCCCAGCCAGAAAAGCACTCTACACCTAGATATCGTAACAAAAATGACACCCAGAATGGGAAAATGAATGTTTAATTTCTTTATCTTCCTATATCCATCCCAGACACCAAGCTAACTCTAATAATACTTTACACTGTAATACTTTATAAATACAAGTATGCTAAATTAATATGTTTTGGTAGATACTTGTGAGTTCATTTTTCATTCTCTGTCCACTGATGGCTTTCCAGCTGCAGGACAAAGTATTGGAAGATGGCTTTTTGCATGCTGCAAACGTATCAAACCTAAAAGCCAAAGTAGCTTTTGAAACACTAATAATATCACTCAGTGCTTATATTACCCTTTACATCTTCAGAGTCTTTTACAAACAACCATCAATGAAGAATGGTAATGGCTTTATTGCATAGTAAACCTGCCTCACTATTCCTACAGCTGCTTCAGCAGGTCTGGTCCTGGTGCCTGTGAGAATAACACAGTGATGGTGAACCACTGAAACTGAGCTGTAGACAATTGTGGTTTTCCCTGTTTCTACACATGAGCAGATTAAATGTTGCATAACAAAATTTTGGAAAGTGGACTTGTTCTGATACTGTGACCCTGAGCATGGATGGGAGCTCATTGCAATGAGGTTCTGCATCCTCAGGAGGCTGTGGGTGTCCCCAGTTCCCCTGGACCACTCCTATACCCACTCTCGCCTCCACAAGGTCTGTGAGGACTTTGAGTGCTGGCCAGTGTCTTCCAGCTTAGCAGACTGTCCACAGCTGTCTTGGTACATGGTCAGGACCTCACGGGAGTGTGAGCATGAGTTACTATAAACTGCCATTAAGGAAGACTTTTCTAGGTGTTCATACTGGCAAAAATCATAGCGCCTCACACAGTGGGGACACCCACGTGGTTTGGTCCTATTTTGGGCCTCAGTCTCTCCACTGTCTGTCTACAGAGGCATCCCACTGCCCTGTTCTCTGAGCCTTGGATGGGAGAGACCAAGGGCAGCTGGAGCTGGGGAGAAGCAAGTGAGGTGGGAACAGAGCAGCAACCCCCTCAATTTCCCAATACCCCCTTCCTGAAGGTGTGGCTGAGATGCTCCTTTCAGCATGTTCCATGGCTGTGTCCACCTCCCAGCTGCAGGAGAAGCATCTGCTCACACGGGATGGGAACTGATCTCAGCTGCTTCCTCCTCCTGAGATGCTCAGGCACCCTGAGGACATGGCCCCATGGGCACTGCTCCTTTGTAAGCAGCTGTATCACCCCATGTCTGGGGCCATGGTGCTGCCATCCCTGGGAGGGCTGTGCTCCTTAGTGGATGCTGCGGCTGCTTTGTGTGCTGAGTGAATGCAACATATGCATCCCCAAAAGTAAACTGGGTGTCAAATACATTTCACATCTGGCATCTATTAAAATAATGCGTATGTGTGCAAGCCTGTGTCTGTGTATAAAACATGGACGTACTCTCTGATCTCAAATATAGAACAAAATATGTGTTTTAAATGGTGCCTTAATTTTGTCCCTTTTGTTAACTGGAAAGTTCCTTTATATTAAAGTTTGTGCAAAGTATTTTACTTAACATATTATCTGTAACAGATTGCATAAGCATGACTGTTATCTGCATTAGTCATCGCTTTAGCCCATGGAATATAACTCATGGCAGTCTGGATTTAATGAATGTTTGAATTAACATATACCTAATTTCTTGTGTTTTAAAACCTAAATCTCATTGAAAGCTGAGCTTTGTTTACTTCCCAAAATTGAACTGAGGGCCATTTGGAACACTTAGTGTATTCTAAAATGTGATCGTATCAACAATACACGCTCTAGTTTGTTTTAAAGTGAGTTTTTCTTTCCCAGTTTACATAAATCATTTAAAAAAATCGTTCACTTTTTTGGATCATAATGTACTCACTTGGCTTTTAGACCTACATAGCTCACAGGCCAATTTTTCAAACAGGATTCTAAAGCTATTTGTGGATTACTCTCTGTTTGCTACTTGTAATCTGCATTCCTGAGGTAAGCATGGTAAAAAGACTGAAGATTTTCATCAAGCTAAGTGATTATACTAAATAGGGCAATTTTGGGTGAACTCAGCTTCTGTGTTTAAAAATACAATGCAGAAGAAACCAACAACACATTTTCTGTTAAACCACAGAGGGCACTGTTTGTTCTTGATATAACGTGACCCCATCATGTAGACTCTTGTCGCTCTTCATTAAGCAATTACCATAAGAGCTTAAAATTATTATTTTTTTCTTCTTTTCTTTGATTTTAAAATTAACCAGGCGCATTATATGCTGCACACTCTCGTGTTCTGTCAGTGCTTGGCACCAAATTTTCTGCATTCACTGGATCTTCTTCCTCTCCTTACTGCTTTACCATACCACGTCAAGTCAGACACTTTCCTTCACAGTGGTGAGTCTTAAGATGTAGAGCAAGAAACTGCACTAATGCTTGATTTATGGTTAATTAACACTTTGCATTTTAGCTTTCTCCTTTTGTTTAAGATACTAACCAAAATTTACATAAGAAAAAAGTATTTAAGAAGAAAACTATAAAAGAAGAAAGAGAGACAGGGGAGTACAACTAGGGTCCTCAGATCTCCTTGATAATTTTCCTCTGGCACTTTCAACCAGAACACATTGGAAGAAATAGAATTATGTGACATTTGAAGTCAACTGGTGATGCTAGTTTGCTACTATTGTTTATTTATCCACTGGGGCTACTTTAAATATTTTCAAAGCTTTCTTCCTTCAAAAATGAGGTTTTCAATTTTCTCAAAAGTAAAAATTTTCCTCAAACCTGTCTGATGCAAAAAAAAACATTAGCAAAATTAAATAACAAAAAAGCATTATTGGATTCCATGATACTGATCTTGTTTCTTTATAAAGGACTGAAAACTCCACCAGAGTTCCATGCAATACCAGTGTGGGGTTTGTCTTGTACTGGAATCATGTTGATAAAAAATTTGCCTAGCTTATTATGAGAAGCATCACACATTGGCACTAGATGAGCAGAGGGTTTTCTTCTCTTGTGTTTGTGCTAACTGTGCAACTTTGGGACACCATAGAAGTCTATAAAGTATTGCTTATTGTACTGGTGGTTCAACTGAGGGTGTACAAATTCTTATTACAGTAGTTGCTCCCTCTCTCTTAATAGTGATTCCTACGGACTTCATTGGTTACTTTATTGATCCGTCCTATACGGGGTGTTCCCACAAACAGAACACAACGTATTCCAGATATGGTCCAAGAAGTGCATAGTTGAAAGGGATAATTGCTACCACAATTGACTGACACATGTTAATACAGCCCTGAACACTGCTGGTGTCCCTTGCTGCCAGGGCCCATGGCCAGCCGGCTCATGTCCATCTTTGTGTCCATCAGTTCCCCCCTTTCCAAGGAAGCTGCTCCCCAGACTGTCATTCCCCAGCTCAGGGTTCTTCCTTTCCAGGTGTAGCACTTCACATTTGTTCTTGTTCAAGTTTGGTTGGTCCATTCCACCAGTCAGTTTAGGTCCTTCTGGATGGCACCCCTGATCTGGATCACATCAACTGGTTTTCCCAGTTTGGTACCATCTGTAGATTGGACAAGTGTGAATTCCCACTCTTTCTCCATACCCTCAACAAAGACATTAAACGGGACACGTCTCAGGGCAGACTCATGAGGAACCTTTCTTGTCACTAGCTGCTGTGTAGGGTACTACCTGTAACCCCTACCCTTTGACTGAACAATCCATGTTGTTGCCCACCCAGCAGAACAGCAATGGCCATCTTGGATATAAGGATGCTGCAGGAGGTGGTGCTAAAAACCTTGCTGAAGGAAACCTTTGCTGTTCTTGGGGCTACGCATAAAAGGATAATTCCTAAAATGGCAACTGTGCATTGCTCAGAGAATTGGAAATTACTTTGCTGCTTTCTAGGGTTTTTCCTTTTAAAAAATGAGTTGGTGTGTTGAAATTCCTTTCTGAGAACAGTTTAGCATGTAGCTGCTAGCTAGTTGGGAGTACGTGACCACATGAAAGTATATGGCAACATTTGAAGCTCCTTCTACCTCTAAATGTCCTTTCTGGAGATTTGCAGTGCTGGGGTAAAGGAGCATCTTGCCTATGGGGGCACTACTCATAACATTGTGGGGTGGGATCAGCACCTTCCGCTGTTGCTGCTGATGATGTGGGTCTTTCAGAGCTGCACACCAAATCTTCAACTTAATTCCTGTTAATTGGTTTTAGCACTTTAATTCACTTTCTTTGGTTAAATTTATCAACTCATCTCTTTCTACATTAATGAAAGATGATAGTTTTTTTTGAGTTTTTTTATTTTAAAGGGTACAGTAATGAAGACCTGAACTCTTACTAAAAGAACATGAATCTGAGATCATTCGTATCAGCAAACAGGCAACCAATAAACACACAAACACTGCTGCACAACTGGAGTGCTATTGTCATTGAAGTCACTGCTAGAGACAATGGTACCATCCTGCAGACAATGTTGCATGCTTGTGTATACAAGCATGCATTTTAGGACCGAGTTTGTGTTTACCACAAAATAGTTGTAAAAGCATATAAATAATTTTGCAGAAGAATTTGATTTTTCAGGATGGTTTTCATGTAGTTCTTTGCCTGTCTGATTTTCAAAAACTGGAAATACAGTCTGGGAAATAGGGCCACAAAGTCATTACAAAAGCCCTGCACAGCACAGCTCTTGCTGCTTTTGGCTTTCCTTTCTCCTCCATATGCCAATTTATTCAGAGCTATGCTTATCAAGGGATCATAAGCATTTTCCATCTCATTTAATTTTCAAATCCAAAGTTCAGTATTCTGCAACATAGAATACTGTAAATGCTTGGTTTAGGCATATCTTGAATATCTAAATATTATTAAACATAAGGTTCCTTTGATTTTTCCTTTTAAGTGACATAGAATGAATTCTGTAGAAGAGAAAGCAGTACTTAAGTTATCCATAATGCATCTGTTTATGTTTCCAACTGGTGTACTTTATCACCAAGTCATTGGTTTATATTATAAAATGATGGTTGTGTAATAAGTAGTTAGCAGAAACCACAGGAACGTCTTTGAAATAACACTAATGGCCATTTCTGATGAACTATATGAGATTTTGTGAAAATGATTTGATGGAGAAATGTATTTTTCTTTACTTCCTGTTAACAGTGAGCATGTCAAAGGCCTTTAATCTCTGCTACACAACTAAACTTTTTTTTCTTATTTGGGATTGGTTTGAACTGGCACACACTGTTTAATAATCATGAAGATTTAAAGTGAGTGAATTTGATTAGGGAAGCAGTAATTAACAATATAAAATGAAAAAAGGTCTACGTGAAATGATTTTGAATAAAAATAAAAGTAGCTGGTAACCTTGGGAATTGGAGATTCTGCCTCTTTCTATACTCATCTAGTTTATAGTACTAAGAATATTTTGTTGCTAGCTGAGCATGTGTATGTAAGAATCAAGAAATAACAATAAATGAGAAAGCATGCTGGAAGGCCCAAGCATGCTGACATTTTTAAGACTACGTTTTACTCCAAGGGGATTAAATCTCTGGTTTTATATGAAAGGTGCAGCCAGTCCTTAGCAATTTACAACACTATGCATTGGATAAGTTTTCTGGCATTTCACAAGTAAATCTTGCAACCAGTTTCTAAGCTAAAATTATATTTAAGTTGGATTCATAGTTAAAGATGTGATCCTTGGACAAGTTTAGTGTTTATGTCTGCTAAATGCTCTTGCTTAAAAAAGACACTTCCTCTATAGTTCAGCTGTAATGCATTGTGCAAGATGATATTTTACCTGGGATATATTTGTAGAAATATTTTATGATTAGGTTTTTTATGCACTGTTATATTTAACTGCTATTACAGGCAATGCTGTTGATGCTAAATATTTTCAATCTTGTTCCCAGAAAATTTTGCTAAACTTGACTATTTTTTTGTTTGTTTGTTTTAATGTATATGAAGAGTTATTTTGGGAAGTTCTTACCAAGATCTTTTGCTTCTTTAAGAATTCAACTCATAAAAATATTTGCTTGTTCATATTTTTGATATTTTTGGGGGACAAAAAACCACCTTAAGACAAAGTACTACTGTCTTCAGTATCAGGATTTGAAATTCAGCCTTTTGTTGCATGACCCTACTCTCGATTTTCTTCAAAATTTATTGGTATTATAAAGTTTTGAAAAATCACAAATCTTGCAAGGCCTCGTGGAAAAGCAAGTGAGTCTACTTGTAGTCCTCTATGTTAAAAAAATACTTTATTCTTCAAGGAACACTATGAAGACTGTAAAATGAAGCATTGAATAGCCAGCATTAAACATCAATATTAAGGTCACCTAGCCTTCATTTGTCCCCTTTTTTTCCACATATGAGTTCAAATTACTTGTTCAGATGATCCGATTTGCATTTCCTTCTGTACACACAAAAAGTGCAAGTTTTTAATTACAGAGCAGTTACTAGAGTTGCCGTGTCCCCTCATTGCTCAGTGAGTGGCCCCACAACTGATTCACTGAGCCCATTCAACCCCAGCTCAGACAACATGCAGGTCCATTTCTGCAGTTATGTTTTCTAGGGTGGTAATGGGCATGATATTGATGTATATCTTATATTAATCCACGCTTCATTAAAACAGTGGATTTTGAGGTATGAAGGGGATATAAACCCAGTTGTAGTACTGGACTGGTGAAATCTATAGGAACAGAAGTCAGAAGTGATTATTTATCTTGGCTTCCCTTCCTGAGGAGGCAACGGTTTGCAGAGTATGTAATATTAGATAGATGTGGTCAGCTTCCAGGGACTCGTATCTGGGAATGTGTAGGAGTCAAGTGCCATGATCTTCACCAGGCACTCAACAAATGAAGCCTTTACATTCGGTGGCCACATGTGAAATATCTGTCTGTGAGCAAGGAGCTGCAGGCATGAGATTCATTTTCCTCCTGTAGTCCCCTGCCTTGTTCCTTCTTGGACTTCTTTCTGCAAGGAAGGAAGAAGAAGCCTTGCAGTTAACAGTCTTCCCTATCCGAAACATGCCTGTCCTAAAAGTTGTATGTTTTTAATGCAGCAATAAACCTGCTGGGAAGGAGACAGCCAGGCATCTCTCTTGCTTGGCCCATGCGGTCCCACATTCAGAGAACTGTTGCAGGAACATAGCCAGAATTTGGGACACTGAGATTCAGGGCTCTCCAGCCTATCACACGCTCCACAGACAACAATAAGGGCCAAACTCCCAGCAAGCTCCAGGTGTTACTCTTCATGAGTAACCAATGTAATTCAAAGCCACATCAACTTTTGGCCAGGTCTGGGAGTTTTGTGCGCTTTTAATGCAGCAGTAAACCTCCTTATAAGAAATAAAAATAACAAAAAATATTTTAAAAAATCCACATGTCACTTACTACATCTTTTAGGAACAAAACATTAAAAATAAATATAATCCAACCTGGAACCAAACCATTAAAATCCTTCAATCATAACTACTTAATTATTTTGTCACATTATTTCACATTGTTATGTAGATTGCTTAAGGAGCTTGACCTTGCATTTCTGAATTTATCTGAATAAATTTGGAGGTTTTTCTGAGAATAATTTTAACACTTACTTAAAAGAATAGCTATGGAATTGATGGTTGATGTTTTTATCTTTTCTGCAGCTGTTTTTTTTTTCTTTTAATGTGAAAATCCATATCTATTTTACTGTTAAGGAATAATATGGGAGTAGGGTTAGATTCATTAAAAAAAGCACTAGGAAAGAGGAAATTTAGGATTTATTTGGTCTTGTTATGGACCATGAAATAGCAGAAATAATGAAGCCAAGATAGATATAATATTTTTACAGATAAATGCACCGACAGTGTTTCCATGTGTAGCCTTTGGTCTATCTGATCTGCTCAGTATGTCCCAATGGCAATGGGAGTTTTGCTATTTGACTTCCTTGCAACTGGGGAATTTGTCTTACCTAATAAAGCATTTGTTACCCATAACTATGGCATCAGCATGAAGATTCAGTGGAGGACCTATAGGGAGCTCCTTTCAGAGAGCTGCCATGGGTGATGAAGATGCTGAATATCCTCGGGGGAAGGACATTCGCTTTGAAAGAGTCTCGTCAGTGAGAACACATTGCAGGCACTCCCTGGGGTTTCTGTGCTAGCATGAATAGGAAGGATTAAAGGTTCAGGCGTATAGACTATTTGTCATGAAATCCTTTAATGATGACAGAAACTGTAGACCAGCCTCATATAGAATATCTATAAAGAGTGGGGTGAAAGGGATATAGTGAGGCAATGGTGCATGGCCCTAATTTTGGAAGTATTGAAAGTGGGAGAATTGGAGGAGTTTACGACAGTAACAGAATATTTAGGTTCAGTTTCCCTTCCTCCTGCAACTGCAAAACCCAAGGCCGCAATGGGAAAAGCCAATATGAGCATCTGGATATACTCACCCTCCATCTGCGTTCCCAGCACCCTCTAGGAAACGCAAGAACGTAAGTTCAAAAAAACAAAACATCTGAAAAGCTGCAGTGTGTAGTGGGGAGAATGCAAGAGAGTGCTGGTGTGCGCAGCAGCTGGGATGCAGCCAGTGAGAGCCCGCCATTGGCGGGATGGGGCAGCGGTGGCTGAGATGCTCGCTGAGCGGGACTCTGCATCAGAACCCTGGGTGGGCACTGAGCCTTGAGGCTCCTTGGATAGCCCAGGACTAGTGCAGTCAGCTGCTCTGCTTGGTTTCAGACAGAAGCGTTTCTTTTATCCCTCCTTAAAAAAGTGTTGGAAACTGCAAATGTGCATTTCTTGCTGTGGCTGGAACTCAATGGCAGAATTTCCCACAAAATGGAAATTCTCACTCTTTGACATGACAGACGTTTGAGGAGGTGCAGGAGGGAGCTGTAAACCGATCTTCAGCAGAGAAAATGAGTGTGATGCTCCCGGGCTGCTGCTCTTCTGCACAAGTCGAGGTGAATTTCGAAATCCGGACATTGTTATCACCAACAAAACCACGCTCCTTGCATCTTCGTGCTGAACACCTGGAATTTTTCAGGGGGCATATCTGTACCAAACAGATTTAGCTCCAGTCCTACAAAATATGAGTGGTAGCAGGGTGAGGGAAGGGACACACAGCAGCTCTCCTCTACCAGGATGCCTGCGTAGACTAAACTTTTTCTGGATGCAGTGGTATCCAGTGTGGAAATCAGTAATAATCTGTGTATGCTGGCCTGCCAGACCAAGATTTTTTACTTTTTCTTCTTGTGAAATCCTAGCATGGAGTTACATGTATCTATGCTGCTGCTGAAGAGTGAGCATGGTTGCATGTCATGGCTGTTGTCTGCATGCAGTGGCACTGGGAGCAAATGTGAGCTGTACCCCGATGACAATCAGTATGGCAAAAACAAATAAACCCAATATACTAGTGATTTGCCAAGAAGACTGAGCACAGTAGGTGAGACTGGACTCGCAGGTATTTATCAGATTTTTTACTGCAGCAGGAGGCATACTCCAGTTCTTGTGTTCTCAGATAACTCACGTGCTCTTGAAAATATGAACCTGCAGATATGGAAATTTCTAATGGCTGCTTTAAAAATGATCTGAAGGAAATTCCTGAGCAGAAAGTGCAAAGTGCTTATTTGGTGGGCTACCTGGTAGGCTGGTCGCTTCTCTAGTTTTTCCTGATTAACAGATGCCTTGTTGTTTCTGAAATCGCACAATAGGAAATGCCTCCATTAACTTAATTTAGTTCAATTTCAGCGGTACCCACTGCACTTTGCAGTTTAGAGTTTGCACTTAGCGAGCAACATCTGGACTTGTCCTTGCATAAATGGGATTTCCTGCTGTTAATACATTTATTGTGTTTCCTTATACAAATATTGCTTTATAATAGAAAGAAATCATGTTATTAATCTTCACTGTGTGTCTGAACTGTTGACTCAGACAAGGAAAACACGGCCACTTCCCAGCACTGGAGGTGCCTACACCCAGAAGTTTCTACTAAGTGGTATCAGTGTGTTGGCTCTAAGTGATGCACAACCATCTGCGTGCTCATGTTTATAGCTCTCAACAGTGACCTGAAAGAAAGTTGTAGCAAGGTGGAGGTCAGCCTCTTCTCTCATCTAAACTAGTGATAGGTTAAGAAGTAATGGCCTTAAGTTGTCAGGATAAGGCTGGATGTTAGGAACAATTTCTTCTCAGGAAGAGTGGTGAGGCACTGGCACAGGCTGCCCAGGGAGGTGGGGGAGGCACCGTCCCTGGAGGTGTTCAAGGAATGTGGAGATGTGGCACTGAGGGATGTTAGTGTGGTAGTGGGCATGGTGAGGTTGGGCTGGCTGTTCGGGCTAGGTCATTCTGGTGGCCTTTCCAACCTTAATGGTTCTATGATTCTAGGATCCTATGATTCTACGATTCTCATGAGTCTGCTGCTATTTTGGAGGGGGAAGCGAGCTTAGTGCGTGATATCTAAGTCTCCTGTTTGGCACCACTTGACATCTCAGTCTTTCTAGGTTATCATGATGATTTTGTATCTGTGGGTTCACTGATGGGAAACACGCCTATTTACTAAAACATGCCTATTTGGAATCAGGTTGTAATTGCGTGATTGCTTATTAAGCAGACTGTCAGAGCTCCCTGTGAACAGAAGGTTACTGAAGCAAACCCTGATTGATCCGAGGGACTGGATGTGACTCATCTGTAAGGTTTGCTGTGCAGTGTAACCTATGCCACTGTGCTGTCCTTGAAAGTGGCCCTTACAGTCACAGCTGGTTAGAGCTGACCTGGAAAGAGACCAGAAAGCCTTTGGTAGGATTAATGCTTACTAGTGTCATTGCCTCTCCTACTGTACAACCAGTGGCTCTGTTACAAGCAGCCAGGCAGCACCTTCTGCCAGGGTTGCGTGCTAGCTCCCTGCCTGCAGGCAGCTCGGGGCCGGGGAGCACATGGAGCCTGTACACGGGTGCTCATCACTCTGTGGTGTTTTGTCTCTCCTTACTGCCTTCCCACATCATGCTGCAGTGCTGAACTTTTTACCTTCTCAGATATTTTTTTCTGCTGGAGAAAATGGCCATTAAAATGATTTGTGAAATAAATCCTATCAGTAGGCAGGTGTAGGACCTGTAAGCAGTTAATTGCCAGGGCTCTGCAGATGTTGACGATTTCTTCTGATGTCTGCAGCTCATATTATCTGATAGCAGCTCATTCAGTTGATGAGTCTGCCGGTTTGTAAGTTAGCTACCAGCATGCGTGCAGTGTCGATCAGTTTGTGTGCCTGCATTTGGAAGAGCCTCATCTTGAGATATCTGAGCTATAAAGCAATTAGTATTCTACAATCGTTCTGACAAGGAAAAAACTTACAGCAGAGGAATGAAAACAGGTTGGTTTTCCATGCCTTTGAGCCTCATGCCAAATTGTTTTTGTACCATTGTAAGGCTGAGCAAACAACAGAAGTTGGGACATGTTGTTCAGAGGAGATTTATCCAGCACTTGGTTGTGGAAACTTGGTGAAACCGTATTTGTGTTCAACATCTGGGTTTGGCACTTTGCAGCTGGTTCACGCTTTGGTAATTATTGCAGAAATGTTGCTTCAGGTAAACAAACCATTCTCTAAAAGACACACCTGATAATGAAAAACGAGCCCGGGTTTAATTATTAGAAGAAATAGAGGAATGTGTTTGAAATGGGCAGGATTCCTGCCGACTTCTGTGCCGATCTGTGTTTTGAACTGTTCAAATTAAAACTGTTTTGAAATTGCAAACCATTACACAGAACATGTTTTTTTTTTTTTTTTTTTTCTGTTTATCGCATTCAAGTAGATCTCAATACCCTCTGCAACCATTTCAGCTATGCCCAGTATTTTTGCTATTCAGAAGAACAAAAGACGATTTGTACCTGAGGACAGTCTACTCCGCAAGCCTAGCAAGTGTTTGAATGGGAGGTTATCTGTATGAGGATAGGCAAAATAAAAATAAAAAAAAAATAAGCAAGAGAAATGCTTTGCTTCAGAAAAACATCAGCACCGGGGAGTTTGTGGCGGAATGGCATCTTTTAGAAGTACCAATTTAGTTCAGAAAAAGCAGTTTTCTCAAGCAGCTAAGTGGCTGTGGTGCAGGCGGGCTGCTCAGGTTTCCCCTTGATGCCGGGGCGGTGGGGACCCTCCACGGGACTCTGCTGTGTGGTGGCCGCAGCCATGGGGCCACGGATGAATGGGGTGGGGTGACGGGAGGGTAAATGGGGGAGCTTTGTGTTTTCAGACAGTTCCTTCGCTGCTCGGAAAGTTAATTAGGAAGTGAAACCTTAAGCAGTTGACAGTGCGCATTGTTGGCTGCTAGTGCTCTGTGACAAATACCACTGAAAGGTACTTCACTTTCTTTTGTAAACAGAAAGGTAAGGAATTTGCACAGAAATGTATTGGTGAAGATCTGCTTTTCATCATGGCCTAACCGCACAGTAAACAACAGGAATAACTTGTTTTAATAAAGTACGGTGTTGAAACATTTATCAGCAAGCTCTTTCTCTCCATTTCAAAGGTATGTTTAGGTAAGAGGAACTGTTGCCTTGAAGAAACCCAATCTGAAATTTTGTTATAACATTTTCTTCAGGTCAAGGTCAGGAAACTTAAGGAAAAGTTTGACTTTGGGGCCATCATACAATTAAGCCTGGGTTGATTAATACAGTATGCTGAAACAGCCATCTCGGAATTTCTGACCGTTTTAAATGCATCCCAAATAGTGGTTACTCACGTGAAATTATTCTGGTAGTCACATTGTAAAAAGCATGACTTCATTTTTACCATCAATTTTCGCATGTAGCCATGCGCAGTTATTAGGCGAGTGTAATAAGCCATGCATTTTAATTTCTCTCTGTAACAATAAAAAGATTAACGTGCCTTTCTCTTATGGACTGGGTTCCCTTGAGTGGCACCAATATAAGCCTCTGGAGCATTAATAAATGAAGCTTGGGGACTTCAGAGCTGAAGCCTGTTAAAACAGCTTTATGCAGTACTTCAACTAAACCAGACTTTTCATGGCATACCTGTGAAACCAAACAGAGATCAGTGAGGAGCCAGCTTAATGCACGATAGATACTCATTTCAAAATAAAGGTAGCTGTATTTCGTCCTAGTGCTTCCAACTCCGCTCTCTCCGATAGAGAAATTTTGCTCTTTCCCCTCGCCAGCTTTCCCAGGGTGAGCAATGCAGAGTGACACAGAACATTAATTGTACAAAGACTCCATAAAGTGTTCAGTATCTGTGGAAGTAAGTTTTGCAACCCACTGAGCAGCCACAGATCCCTGCTCCAAGGGACTGGAGAGCAGCAAGGAGAGAACTTTGAGCAAGGTATGTCTGAGAAGTATGCGTGCAGGCTGGTGCTTAGTCTTATACTGGAGATAGTGCAGTGTATTTGCTAAACGAGACCCAGAGTCTTTGCAGCCCGGCACAGTGACCTCCTGTCTTTGCAGTTTTCTACTGACACATGCTGCCTGATGCCCATCTCCATTAATCTCTGTCCTCATGGTAATGCCACTGTTTCCTCAGCCACTGGCACAGGCTGCCCAGAGACACTGTGGGTGCCGCATCCCTGAAGGCACTCAAGGCCAGGTTGGACGGGGCCCTGGGCAGCCTCATTCGATGGGTGGCAATCCTGCCCACAACAAGGGGCTGGAACTGGATAGTCTTTAAGTTCCCTTCCAATCTAAGCCATTCTGTGATTCTATGTCTTTTCACAATGACTTTTCCTTTTGTCAGTTTTCCCTACATAAAGATGGAGTTCAGCTGTTACCCATTCCTGTGAAGTGATGCTGTATTTGTTTTTATAAAGCTGTGTAATATCATTCAGATGTAGTTCACAGAGTATTTTTGAAAATTTTCAGACAGTCATTTTAAGTATCAAATTTTTCAGGAGCTTCCAGATTTTTCTGGATTATTGTTTGATTTAACAATTCGGGTTGCTTTTAAAGTTGGAGATGAAGTTTTCATAAGTCCATAATACTGAGCTAAATTTTGTCCCTCTCCTTCCTAATGCTCTTAAGGGTGCAAATCCAACATACTGCACCTTTAAAAATTACAATGATTTAATAATAATTATATTATGCTTTCTTCCATGCCCTCGTTACTTTACCTGTGGTGAAGCCTCCCTGGAAGATATCACCGTCCCTGCTTCACACAGGGTGTAGGCAGAGGCTTTCCCGTTGTTTGGATGCTCAACCTGCTTCCAACCTGCAGAGGCACAAAATGGCAAGACCTGTCTCCTCCAAGACATTTGTGACAACTGTCTATGGGACACATGCGTATACAAGGTAACTATTGGTTAATGGCACTAGCGTGAAGTTAGGTTGTCATCACATAAGACACCTCTTCAGGCTCTACAAGGGACACCAGGGCCAGGTGACAGGGCAACCTAGTGGATGGCAACCCTACCCATGGTGTAGGAGTTGGAATTGGATGGACTTTGAGGTCCCTTCCAACACAAGCCATTCTATGATTCTATGATTTCATGATTCTATGATTCTGAGGCGCAAGGCTGAAGATATGAACCCGGTGTGCTGGTGAGTTTTCCTGCCCCATGCCCATAGCTGAGCATGGATAGAGATGGAAGCAAGTTTCCATCCCTCCTGCAGATATGTTGGTATTGAGGAGGAAGATACTGCTCTTATCAACTTCACCAGGAGCCCATTCCTCATTTCTTGAGCAGAGAAGAATGTTTATTCAGCTGACACAGTTTTGGGGAAAGTGACTAGAAGGAGACACCACTGTGGAACAGTCTTCCTCCTCATCGTCTGCAGGGGTTGATAAATCCATACAACAAGTATGGTGTGGGAGGGATGAGGACGCATGGCCAGCAAGAGAAGGGCTGGACCTGGGAAAATGAAGTATTCTAACACACATGGGATTATTATCCTGTTTCTCTAGCAATTTTCATCTGAACTCAGCCTACCAAACTTTAATCAAAATAACCTTTTTCACTTGAGCACTTGATTAACCCCCAAAGGCTCCATCTTTCATTCAGTTTAAGTAAATTCAAATAATATGTGTGGAGTACGCGGTGCTGATCTACACCAGAGCATATATTGATAGTGGTGTCATCAGATGGAAGCCCAGGGAAGGGATGGGAGCAAATCATGTGAGCAACAGCCCCGAGCCCAGACCGGCAGGGAACAGCTGAGAGCACGGGGCGGCCTTCATGCTCCCAAATCCTGGCGAAATCGCTAAGCACTTCTGAGCCCTCTGTGGGACTTTGCGTGGGAGCAGCAGAGCCAGCAGGTGGTGATTACATTGACGGAAGAGTTGTGCAAGGCTTGGTGCAAACCTTTGTCTGTTTCTGCCTGCTGCTTTCCCTTTCCCTACCGCAGGCCTCCTTCCTTGCTGCACCTTCTGGTCCTGCGCGGGTGGCTGTATCTGTGAAAGGATCAGTGGCCTTCGGCTGCATCTCCTTATGGAAATTGCTTGGACCTTTATTTTCATTTGTTGGTCTGACTGCTATCCTATCCCCGAAGCGGAGTGTGGTTACACCTTTCTGCTTAAGCTGGCATGTTTAGTTTAAAAACAGGAGAAATTAGAACTGCTCAGCTCTCTAGAAATAACTTTTCTCCTCTTTTTATCACCTACAGAATGCCTGGAGAGTTTCAAACTAATAACAAGGTTATGTAAGAGAATAGGAAATAAAAACATACATATATTTTACTTCTGCAGAAACACCCCTGTTGCATTTACTCTTCCAACATAGTAAATGAGCCTTCTGTATACTTTGGCGCTACAAAGCATTTCAAAGATACTTCTGGTAAACACCAATACCATATCTATCCCTCTAAACCTCAGCCCTCAGGAATGTATATATTGTAGAAGTGGAGCAAAAAAGTCAACTTCGACGTTTTAAGCAATCAGTTTGATTCTGGTCACAGCAATTACTCTTTCTGTCAGCAGGAGTAAAATTTATTCCCATATAGCGCAGCGTCAGCAGCATGTAAATTAGATCACCCCTCTGGAAAACCTGCTTCCTCTTATTTGCCTGAGCACAGTTGCATTGTCCCGGCAGGTCGCGAAGTAGTGTGCAGTCTGGCCCTGCTGCGGGTGGTATCATAGAATCATAGACTCATTAAGGTTGGAAAAAAACACTAAGATCATCTAGTCCAGCCATGAGGAGAAGTGGGAGTCATCAGTTTGGGATGATGCAGATGCCCATGAGCTGCCTATCCTCTAAATGCTGTGCCTTTTCCCTGGGAAGAAAGATATTGCTTGGCTTGGGTGCCAAGGGAGCACGATCACCTTGTTTGGGTATTTATGAGACCTTGTTTGAGGTCTGATTTGACTTCCCAACTACAACTATGGGAAAAAAAATTAACCTGAGTGGTCTGGCCAGTTGGTCCTCCCTCAAATGCAATCAGTTTAAGCAGATGGGCTCAAAGAAACCAAAACCTTTGTTAGAGGGGAATTAAGCCACTCAGAAAGCTTCTCTTTTTCTCCTGTAGATGCCAACTAAGCACTCTTACCTCTTCAAAATAAATTGGTGCCAACCTCCATCTCTCTTCACAGTGGGATTGTGCTCTGTGGTGCAGTCACAGGGCTTGGAGGACTGAAGTCAGGGAGAGGAGGTGCCCAGGAAGGGCCAGCACTGCACAGTCCTCCCTGGGGATCCAGCACACTGCCAGCACTGTGGCAAGGTCCTCAATGGGTAAAAGAGATGTGCTGCATATCTGAGTCATTCTTGTGAATTCAGAACACAGGGCATAAAATATGTGAATAACCATTCCTGTATATCATAGAATCATGAAGGTTTGAAAAGACCTCTAAGATCATCAAGTCCAGTGTAGTCAATATAGTCAATACAGTTTAGAGGAGAAAGGGTAAGAAGGAGCAGAGCAGTAACCACAGTGGAAGCCCCATGGTTACCTTCTGTGTGTCTGGAGTTTGTCTCCCTTTGCCAGTCCCATACAGCAGGGAACATTCCCTGCTCAAGGGATGAGACCCCCTTGTGTTACCACCACTGTCTTAGCACTTGGCTCTTCACAGAAGTAGGAGGCATGCACAACATTTCCACTCTAAAGGTGCCCACATCGACAATTTTCTTTGTCTCAGTTGCCAATTTTTATCAACCAAGTCCCTCTCAGACATAACAGCTACTGTCAAGACACTCAAGGAGCATGCAGTTCTCTCCTGGAGCTGGAGAAAAAAAGCAGACCAACTCAGAGCAAGGCAGAGGCACTAGTCATCCCCCACAGCCTCCTGCTATCTCCTTGGAGCAGTTGGTCAGTCCCGAGCATTTCTCCCCTTTGCTGTCATCTCCTCTTCAAGGGGCAGTTTCTTCCCTTCAAGATTTTTTTCTTCCTTTTTCTTTTTTTTCTCTTTTCTTTTTTATTTCTTTATTTCTTTCTTCTTCTTTTTTTCTTTTCAGGAATTTAATGTTTTTGACAGTTTTCTCATTTAATATCCCACAGGTTCACTGGAAATGGCCGAGGGAAACAGGAGGTTTCAGTGACCAGCAAATGTATGTGACACTCTCTGAAATAAATGAATGGGAAAAGTGGGACTTTTTAAGTTGATCTGGACAGTGTAATTAAAATGTTCCTTGGGTGGCAATTGTAAGCTGACCCTTGGCAAACAACCTGGCTGATCAGGCTTAGGAAAGGGTTTTCTCATTTCTTAGCATGGGTGATTCTGCATTTTAGTGATTCTATCAGCTTTCTTTCCCTTTTAGAAAGAAAAATCCACTGTTATTGTTAATAAAATAATGTCAATTTTGAGACACCCACTTCATATTACTTCCCCGGATTACCTTCCTCTGCAAATACTTCAGAATCAGAATTCCTTTCCTAGGGAGTTAAAAAAAAAAGAAGACAGAGAGAGAGACAGAAAAAAAAAAAAGAAAATAGATCTCATTTCAGTTGACAAGAATCAGTAAACTGGTTCCCAGATCTGGGAACCTTTCCTTTTGGTAATGCATAATCCTCTCTGACTACATTCATTTAATTCTTCGAGCCTACTCTGCACTTCAGTGTGTTCTCAGGTTTCCACTTCTTCGTAGTACATTTTTAACACATAGAAATGATGTCTGAAAGCTAATTACATTAAACAACTTCAAGGTAATTTCAAACATACTGAGTCTTGTAGAAAAATTTATGTCTAACTTTAAAAGTAATTTCTGGTAATGATTATACAAGGAGTGTCATAAATATTTCTAAGCTGCTGAGAAAGATTTTGCCTTTAGAAAAATAATATTATCCTTAACTGTTTTTATCATAGCAGCAAAAAAAAAAAAAAGAAAAGAGCTAGATAAAGCTGAGAACTGGTGTGCTCAGCCTTCCCACTCACAGCCACCCATTAGTGACTGACCTTCTCATCTAGATGCTTATCATTCAAATTGATGCTGTGGATAAAGACAACAGGGATTCAGCATCACATCAGTCATTCAGTAGCATTGAGAAGGTGGGCACCCTGTATTTATTTCCTTCCTTCCTTCCTTCCTTCCTTCCTTCCTTCCTTCCTTCCTTCCTTCCTTCCTTCCTTCCTTCCTTCCTTCCTT
>NC_034410.1:125207658-125216468 GCF_002078875.1 Numida meleagris
TCCTCCCTCTTTTTCTCTTCCTCCTTTCCTTCCAAAAGGAAAGAGAAGGAAGGAGGGATCTCCTAAAAGTAATGGAAATTCCATTTGTTCTGCTTACCATGTCAGGATATTTTAAAGTAATTTCAGATTTTTTTTTTTTCTCAAATTCAATATTGGCATGGTTTTCTACAATATTTCTCCTCTGTTCAATTTACTTGTGGTTATGTTTTGTGGCATTCAAGATTTTCCAGTGAGAATGAAGTTCAGTTTCTTATTCAGGTGTCTGTAAATCTTGTCTCAACAAAGGGAACCAGATATGAAAAATGCATCTGATGTGGCCTAATTTGTTCACATATATTGAAATTAATCATTATTACCATTATTATCATACTAATCATAGGCTAAAAAACGCAACTTGAGATCATGAAGAAATATGTGAGAAGAGTATCTGGACTTAGTTATAACTTTGAAAGAATGTGAGAACTGAAGTTTATTAAGCCAAAATATAATAAATTCACAATGTAAAATACAACTCCAAGTAGACCAGATGATAAACATGTTTTAATGCGATGCACGCAGCTGCTTCACTCTGTTGTTTCCAGCCCTTTTCTGCCTGCTCTGTTTACTTCCCTTTAATTGCTGCAGGATATATTTATTGGGACCAAAATTTTCCCTTGTTGTTTGCAGCACAACTTTCTGGTCCAAGGGAAGGCTTGTTTCTTTGAACTGTTTTTCTAATAAAAGCAGAAAGCACAACACATACTAAAGGAAGAACTGTACAAGCACGTCGAGAAGCTAATGCACTTGGTTTCTACTTTCTCAGGACAAGAAGAGGGGAAGAGTTAAAGAAACTATTGTACACATCTCCAGGGCTTGGAGTGATGCCAAGGAGAGCCGAGGATGGAGATTCTCCCCACTATCAAAGAAAAATAAAAGAGTGATGGGCAAGTCAAAACTGTTGAAGGTAAAGCCAAGCTGTGGCTAAGCTGAGTTGCTAGTAGTTGTTTTTGTATAGGGCAATCGGGCCCCAGGTTGCAGATGTTTCAGAAAACAAAGCCAGTCGCTGAGGAAGTATATATGCAATAATAAAGGTTGTTCTGGAGCCACTCTCACCCAGACATATGAAGACAATTTTTAGATATGAGGGAGCAGGTGAAAAACTGCTCGTTCAGCAATGTGGAAATAGAAGTAAGGTGACAGGAGCGTAGGGACCTATGTGCATACTTTTTAAAAAGAAAAATGAGGGGTTGTGTCACATTCCCCACTCCTGGTTATGTGAAGTGGTAATATGGCTTTTGCAGAGGTACTCGATGGAGATGCAAGCCTGGCAACTCATGGTACTTGCTTCCATCTCTCCTGGGTGAAGAGGCATGAGGGGAAACAAAGATGATTCCATCCTGGAAAAAACACATTGGTGTAGCTGTCCTGTAAGCCAAGCTCAAATGCTGAGACAAATCAGCATCCTGACAACTTCCTTCAGAGCAGCCAAACAAAGGTGCGCACTGTGGGAACGCCTGGCTAGCTCCAGGGTATTTAGTCACCATCGCTGGGAAAATATGCTTCATTTTCATTTGTGCACTGAGGACAGGAACAAAAAGTGCACTTCGTAAAATACACTGCTCTTTGTTTTGATAGCACCAGTCAACTTTCATCGGGAAAAACTCACTCTTTGTGAGATCAGAGTGCCCAAATATTGACCCATAACAATAAAATGCTCTCTGTGACATGCAGAGGGCAAGGGAATGAGTTTAAAAACACTGACCTCAGTGGAGGATGGAGAAGGAATATGATAAGACACTGGACTTAAGTAGGGGTCAGGGCACAGGTATGCAGAGCTTTGAACGTGAAAGTGGAAAGCACCAAGGTAATGTGATATCCCTCAGACGTGAATATCAGCAGCTTTCCAGCAGCGGAAATTTCAGCCTTCTGTGGCTTTCGTGCCCCTGTCACAGAACTTATGCTCCTGTGTGAGCAGATGAACTTGAGGGAACAGTCCCAGCTACCGCCCGTATAAAGCACATTTCTAATACACCAGTACCAATAAGGCATGAGAGATTTGGGTATATTCTTTTGGCAAGCCAAGATGTAACACACGTTACCACAGCCCTGATGCTTTACTTCCAGCCTGTACTGGTGTGTGTCTGCATCTCAGCCCTCTCTTGTCCTCCCTCCACGAGCCCCTGTGATGCATATTCCACACCAGACTCCCAAGGTGTGAAATTCTTAAGCAGCAGATCTGACTCAGTATGACATGTTCAACTCCTCAATTTTTTGTTAGAAGCTTTTTTTTTTTTTTTTGTAGACGTGAATATTGGATGGAGCAAAGATGGGATTCTGATTCCTGTCATCTTAGGAATGTTTTCACAAGTTTTGGCCGGAACTCTTGATCTAGTGACTGTGTGGCATAAAGCATCGTTGAGCTTGTTGGTATGGGAACATATGGTGAGACAATCTCTTGGCTGAAACACTTTAACCTGTGTATACGTGCCGTGGGATGGACCTGCTTAGTGTACTTTGTGAGGGAGGGAGTGTTAGATCAAGCAGTCCACAGTGGTACTGATAGGATTTTTGCCATATAATTTTCTAGAGGCAAGTTGAGCCTTGACCTCATGTACCATTTTATCAAACAGATATGGATGCCCTCTCCCTGGAAGCACTCAAGGCCAGGCTGGATGGGGCTTTGAGCAACCTGGTCTAGACGGAGGTGTCCCTGCCTATAGCAGGGGGTTAGAAATAGATTATCCTAAAGATCCCTTCCAACCCAATTCAGTCTATGATTCTATGACCAGACGTTGAGATCCTTTTGAAATCTCTCTCTTCGCTGTGGTCACTGGATTCATGTAACCATTTCAGATAATCTATATCTTCCACACATTTCTAAGTTGAGTGAAAAACAGAAAGTACGCCATTTTGTGGCTGTTGAAGGACCGTGCATGGCTTGTTGCATATAGTGCTGCCTCCTGATTACTTCTATGGAACAGGAAGAGAGGGACATGGTAAGAGACAGGATGGAACATTTATCTTCCTGAAAATGAAACGTACACAGCAGAGAGGTTGAAGTTAGAATATCTCAAGTTAGTATGGTGACAGTGCTGTCTATCATCTCTATTCTTATACTCTCCCTCATTCAATTTCAGATTTACTGTTTTCTAATCTACAAGTTTGCTTGCAAGTTTAAGACTTCTTGTGAAAGCCTTCTTCACTGTCTCGTGTCTTTTTCAAAGTCTCTCCTGCTCTGCCTCTGGTTCTTTTTATCAATACAGAAAGTGAGAAGGGAAGAACTATTTATCATCTGGTTTCATTTTTGTTCAAATAACAACTGAACTCTCTGAATATGATAGCTCAGAAATTTAACCCAAATCTAATTGTCTCTCTCTCTCTCTCTCTCTCTCTCAAAAAAAAAAAAAAAAAAAAAAAAAAAAAAAAGAGAGAGAGAGAAACAAAGAAAGGTTGTAGGAAATCAGCTGAATGTGGCATGCACTGAGGAGAAGATATGCTCTGCTATCATTCTTGTAACACTCAGCAATGTCCAGCAAACTTACCGCAGGGTGGGGAGAAGCAGACTGTTTTTTTGAGCTGATACTTAAGTATTCATATGGATTTTGCTTAGATTGGCAGCAGCACTTAAATGAACAGTTTTGTGAAGAAATAGACACTAAAGATAATGTTATTCCTGTTGTTTCCAAGGTAACGGACATGCTTGATGGAATATATCCATCACGTGTTCTCTGTAACCATCTGGTTTCATGGTCCTCGTTGCAGACATTCTAGGAATCAAATGTAGGTAAACTTTAATCGGGTTTGTAATTACTGTTGTCCTTACAGAAGTTATTTGACATGATTTTGCAGCTGCCTCAGCATAAGGCCCAAAGGTCTTTTTAGGGTTTTATTGCCTCTTTTAAGGAATAGTTTAAGAATTGTTATTGTACTTTAGCTACAGATGCCACTGTTTCTTCTTGATTTCTGAAACTGTGTTATAATGACATCACATTAAGATTTTTCTTTCCAGGCTCCGAAAAGGTCACAGTTATTTTTTCCAAATGGCTCTGTCAAACATAAAAATTAACCATACTTTGAGTTGGATTTTCTGTATTTGTAATGTATGTTTATGTTAGAGTTTCTGTCAAAACAGGGATTAAAGATAAATGTAGCTAATTAAAAGAACATTTGCTTAGAGCTCCTGGTAATAGATACCTCATTGTGGGGTCTTGAGGTAAAGCTTACTTTAACAACTGATTCAGTTTATGGGATTGTGCTTGAACATTATAGAAGGTTATTTCAATTTTCCAAATTGTGCATATTAACCTGAGAACAATCAAGTTAAGTCTATAAGTAAATTGCAGAAAAGAAGTCTGGGTGTACATGCTAGCTATGTAAAATGTTCTTGTCAGCTCTACTTCCTACACTTCATCATTTGGAATAATGCTTCCCAGCAGTCCATGTAAGTGAAAACTGGTTTTACAAAAGGGAAAAAAACTGTCTGGAACTGGATGGGTCAATAAGTTGCAAACTGTAGTGTAAGGTAGAGAAAAAAAATTGAAAAGATCCCATATCAGATTAGGTAATTGTTTCTTTTTATCTCACTTTATTTTACTAAACAGCTGTGCCCACAACATTAATTTCATTGCACATGACATCTGTGTTATCCCAGAGACTCCTGTGCTGGGGAAAAGGTCAATGCCAACTGAAATTGCATCAAGTTTCCATAAACTTTCAATGGCCAATAATATTTTGTGCTTTATAAAAAGCAAGAAAAAATAATAATGTATTTGCTCAATGCCTTTCATATTAAGGAATTTCAAAGAGGGCTACAAAGTATAGGCTCACTCCTTTAGTTCTTACATAAATAAAACTCCCATTGATTTCATCAAACTTATGCCAGAATAAAGAGGACAGAGGAAAGGTGTCAGGATTTGGCTCTGCGTACTACACGCAGCAAGCACTTCACCTACTAACAAAGTTCAGTCGGCTCTTGGATGGGACATGGGAGTTGTTCAACATAAGTGGTCTTGAGTCAAAGAGTTCTCTAATTAAGATTTCAGATTTCAGTGGGGAAAACTTTGATAAATTGAGAGAACTTGCTAGGAAAGACAGCTGGGACTGAGGAGCACAGGATATTAAAAGTGGAGAAGGCATGGAATTGCTTCAGGTCTAAGATGCTGAGAAATACAGAAAAGTATCACAAGAAATGGTGACAATCACAAAGGCAAGGGTTTCAGACCTGACTGGAGACATTACTACCTCAGAAAGAGTATAGTGAGTAAGAAGGGAACCTACAGGAGCTGAAAAAATGACTGCTCTACAGGAAATCCTTGATAGAACAATCAAAAAGTGGGGGACTAAGGGGAGACTGACTGATGTCAACCTGAACTGGGCTTAGGAAGGAAATTAAAGGGAAACCCCAGAGTTTGTCCACTTCAGGTAAACAGAAATGGAACTTCTATCTATTTAGAATGGGTTAGAGACTAAGGATATTAACCTGGAGACAAAGTGTTTCAAATACTTTGTTCCAGTGTTCAGCAAGGATGACAATACCGACCATGAGGACAAAAGGAAGGGGATCAGTGGGAATGAAGAGAACTGAGAAATTCAACTTGGAATTTCAGGTTGAGTGAGGTTGATGTTGCCCATCTCTGTCACAGGAGACTGAAAGATCTGCTGTTGAGCACAGCAAGCTGGGTAGCAAATGCAGTCATCATGTGGTTTGAGTGAACGCTGACATGTCAGGCTAGGAGAGCAGCGGAGAAAATGTCTGTATTTAAGTGTGGGAAAAAGTATCCAGACAGCCATGAACGTGTAAAGCTGACCTAACAGTATGCAAAGCTCTACAGCAGGCTTTGAAAGAGATACATGAAAAACAGTAAAATACAAATCATAGTTTCAGCAAAAGTAGATCATACTGTACTATTTCTATTTAATAACTGATTTTCTGGACCAAAATAATGTGGTAAAGATAATCTATCAAGATTTCAGGAAAACATGCTCTGGAAATGAATGAGCAGCCTCTGCTAGTTATAACAAGACAGATCAGGAGAAGAATTGTAAATTAGATATCAGGAGACATAATGGTGGTCAGCAGCAGGGTCTGTGAAAAGGGAATGGGTCAAACCAGACTGATTACCAACACTGGTTTTGTTTAATACCTTCTTTGTGACATCATACAAAGGTAGAGTTTGCTGATATATAGAATTTAGAGTCATTGCCAATCCACATGTCTTGGAAACGACAGAGTCTAAACACACAAATAGGAATGAGGTAAAATAAAATAACAGAATTAGTGAAAAATTATGCTAGAATATCTGAGTTCATCCATTTGTAAAAAAAGTTGTGAAAGAGCCTCTTTTACTTATTGATCAAAGAACTGAGAGCCATCAATGTGATATAACCATGAAAAGCCAAATGCAGTCCCAGAATTTTCCAGTGAAATTATTGCCAATGAGGTCAAATAAATGATGATATCTTCATACAATGTTGTGGCTAGACCTCAAGCATTGTGTGCTAGTCTGCCCATTCATGGTTAAGAAAGGTGACTAGAAAGTCTAACAGATGAAGGTGAGGATTCAACCAGGTTCAAAAGAAGTGTCTTTGTCCTGATGAGAGGATGATAGAAAAGACTGGCTTGCTAACTCTGGCAAAAATGAAAATAAGAGGAGGAGAAGAAGGGAAAGCAGCAGAGAAAAAAGAGTCATTTAAACTAAATCAAGATATTTTCACATGTATAGTGGATATAAACAGAGAAGAAACAAGTTTAAAATGGAAATGAGAAGGCAGTTCCTCACTGTTAGAACAAGCACACTTTGGAATATTCTCCAGTTGAGAAACAGAGGCCAAAACCCAACATCTACTTTTACATCGGAGCCTGAAGAAGTGTATGAAAAAAATTGTACATTGTGTTTGTTTGCAGTAACAGGAGAATTGATTTAATGGCCCAGAAAGTTGCTTGGAGCCCTGTGCTCTTATATCCTTTGCAGCAAACACTGTTGCTGTAGAAGAGATTTGAACAGAAATTAAGTGCAGTCCTGTTGAAATTGAAGTGGGAGTTTAAGTTCCCCGAGAGTAATTAGCCATGCTGTGTGTGGCCGGGACATGGAAGAGGCATTTAACGGCTGTGCATATCAGTAGATCTTTAAGTGGTGGAGGAGATTATAGTGATTGGGGCACTAATATTCTCTTAAGTTCAAGGGGTGTGTCCTTCAGAATGGCACCCATCAGCGCAGTGCTGAGATACAGGTTTAGCACTCACCTAAGTGACAACTCACTGCATGTGTCTGACTGCCCCTGGCTGTCTTCCAGATTTGAAGGAACCAGAAAATAACACAGCTTGTCTTTCACACAGGAAAATGCCCTGCTTGTAGAGATTTCTCTGAGAGCACAAACTGCTATCAAAGTAACCTACTTGTTAGAATTAGAGAAACACACAACACACCGCCTTCCTGCCACAGGATGCTAAATGTAGCAAAGAGTGGAAATCAAACTCAACTTCCCTAAATGCAGGCATACTTTTCAGCAAAAACGATTCAATTAAATTGTTGAGTGTTTTACCTCCAAATTTAAATGGGACTGGGGAAAGCTATCTTGAACGCTGCTCTTTGAAGCATCACAAACATAGGTAAACTTCTGCCAAGCCCCAGCACTGCCTGGCTTACGACATTTGCTGAGAATTGTTCTCTAATGATATGATAACACGATACAGTCAGTGATAGCTCACTTTTTCTAAACTACAAAAAAACATTACAAATGAATTATGTTTGAGGCATGCCATTAATTGTGGTGTAATTTTCACCATGTGTATAATATTTAACTACATGTTTCGTCACCATACAATTATAGGAAATGTTTTTCCAACATGTCTCTCTGTCTTTATATACACTGTGGTTGCTGTAATTATTTTCCCCAGTGATAATGTACAGCATTCCCAGAGTCTTGTCTTACAAAATGTTTGCTGAGAGACAGCATGCATAAAAAGCAGTGCAGTGTAGTTTTCTCCCACTTTTATATTTAGTTAAGACAGAAGTTTGAACATGTTGTACAGCCCGTGCACATATATTTGTCTCTGCTTTCTCATTTATGCTATACACATGTTTGGTACTTTGTTCTCAGTGCTATGATGTTCTAAGTCCCCCAAGATCCTAAAACAACTGAGTGAAATTAACACTGGAAAAATATATGATAATTCACTTAAAAATGACCATTGCTATTTGAAGTATGCTGTGCGGTGTGGTTCTCCTCTGAATTTTCACCCTCATTGTATATATGGATGCAATAATGATGGGCGTGCAATTAGTCAGCAGTTGGCAAACATTGCACAAGTCACTGCTCTACACTTAATCTCTTCCTGGAATCTTGGGAGAATAATATTTGCATTGGCATATGACCAAAAATTATCTAAATACAACTTGATTTTGTATACTTTACCCAATTGTATAATTGTATGGATAAAATGTGTGTATATTAAATGGCATATGCTACATAGGGTTTTCCCAAGTATAGTATTAACTGTTTTAAAAACCGTTTCTCCTGACATATGGTAACATAATGTGGCCAGCACACCTGTCTGGCTGGATAGGAAAACTGCAAAAAAGAAATAAAAAATGATCTGATTCTTCTTCTGCTTACACCTGGCAAATCAAGAGAGATTTCACTGATGTCATTATTGTTATACCGTTACAGGCTTAGTGTGAACCGGAGAAGAATCCTGTCTATTGTCTTATCAAGACTTGAGAAATGTTTATCCGATGTGCCTAAATTCCCCCACCAAAAAAAAAAAAAAAAAAAAAAAAAAAAAGGCAAAACAAAAAAATGAACAAAAAACCACCTGCCTTAGGTTAGAC